>NW_002060949.1:93801-94671 GCF_000150275.1 Trichoplax adhaerens | reverse complement strand
ACCTATGTGATTTTTCTCCAGTTTTATACGGTTCGGAGCAGAAGCAATGAATGTAAATAATTAAAGAATTTTTTTGCAAGGAACCATTTTCGCGCCATCTACTAAGATGGGTAGATTTACGCATGCTCGAACACTTTTTTCATAATCCATTTATCTTATTTTTAGCAGTCCTTGTCTATGCTATCGTACTACTGAATAGGACACTATACCTACATACAATTATGATAATTATCACTCAGTTGTACATTGTACAATGTATACTACGGTATCATGGACAGCTGGACACCTACAGTAAATAAGCGAGGGCCTCTTTTAAGGTGCATTCACACGATGAACTTTTTGCAGGACAGGACTCGAGACAAGACAGATGATGACGTCATCTATATTCCTGTACCTGGTTAATAAATAAATTAAAATATTACAATCAAATTAAAATTAATGAAATTTTTAGTACTGTACATTTGCACATATATACAGTACTGTAGCTGTTCCCATTTTTGGTAGCTCAGTAGAGTGGTACTGTACCGTTAATGTCATACAACTCCATGCCAATTTTTCGCCAATTATCGGCCTTGGCCGTTCTATCCCTATATCTAGGGTGGCAAACCCTCCATAGGACTTCATGATCAGCCACCTATACCCGTTAATATTATTAAAGTACTACACATTAATACTTATATTTAGTATATAAATTATCATACCTTGACAATTACGATTACCTCAGCAATTAATTTCTTAATTTTAGATACGGTCCATCTAGGTGAAGATGGACGCGTGATGACCTCTTGATCGCTAGACCATGTATCGCTATCCATTTGAATCAATATGATAAAATGATGAACCTCAAATGTAGTCTTTATACTGCATTAA
>NW_002060949.1:0-93751 GCF_000150275.1 Trichoplax adhaerens | reverse complement strand
GTTTTTCCTGTTGACTAGGTTAGTAGGAGAAGCAAAGGACTATAGGGTTGAAGACTAATATTATTAATCAAATGCACAGTATTACTTTGAGCGATCATTAATTTATTATAAGGGCATGATGGATTTAAGTTCATAGAATTACTAAAGACATTATATTTGAGCAAAACGCATACTCCTCTCATCTCATGAATTAAATATAACACTTCAGCGTGAAAGCTTGAATACTATAGCATAGGTATAATGTTTATGTTTTATTAAGGTCTATTTATCGTAGCTATCTCTTTATTATGTAGATATAACAACTTACAATAAGTTGCATATGTAATTGCTGTTATTGTTATAGAATAGATCAAAGTGGTGAGATCATAAATTAATTATAACATAGGAAAGTGATACCATATAATTAGCAAAATTAAACAGTGTAACGTTTTTAGTTTGATCAAGATGTGTCGAATCAATTACAATATGGCAATGTGATACTTTTAAAATTATTAATATTTACGTATGTAATATTGATGTTTGATCAAAATATAATCGTCGTGACTTCTATAAAATTATTAATACCGTAAAACTTTATAGATATTTATGCAGTAGTTATAACATTAAGATTACACACATTACAATATTTAATGTAGGGGACACTTTCTCAACTTAAATTGAATTAGTATAATACTCTTCTAGTACATCTTTATTAAGATGTACTTATATCTAGCTACTAAAGATTTGTAGATATCATAGAAATTCTATTTATCTAAGATGCTTTACACTTTGCGGTATACGGTAGCTATAAATTTTAAATAATCTAGCAGAGCATTTCGCTGTATCTTTATTACGCCATAATTATCGTATCGCGTTCATTATACTAACATGAAAGCTACAATGCTCTAGCAGAGAATTATCAACATACTTAAATAATTGCAAACATGTTATAGTGTTGGAACACGATCACCCTTTCACGTTAGCTAGATTTATAGATAGAGTGCCCATATTCGATTAAGATATACATTCACATTCATTTTCAGTAGTTCATAGAATTGTCTAAATGACTCAGTACTACATTCTTCTGCAACATTATTGTAATATAGGCCTTCTCCTGATTCACATTTCTATCTATCAAAGGAATATGAAAATTATGACATCTATCTTACGGAGTGGAGGATAGTTTGCCACATCAAAAGGTCATTATAACAGGAGACTATGACACCATATCTGATCAGCTAACTTTACAGATACAACATACATATCTTATTTAAGCGTTGCTTTCTAAGAGGTCATAAGTATCATGACATTTACTCTTATAGAGAAAAGGATGCTCAGTACATCACATGAATTAGTTACAATATTAATTTAGAACATAGAATTCCACCAAGTTAGTTAAATCCATGAATGGAACAAATAATTATATTTATGAATGGATATATTAACTCTACGATATAGGATTAACTAGATAATCAAGAAAGACCTTCTCTAGTATTTTTTAATGCGACATAGTTCTCATTTCCTATGCAGTGTAATGTTACAATATGCGGACTATAAATATAAAGGTGCTTATAGTTACTGATACAGAATAAATAAGTAAGACTGAACTCTAATTTGGGAACATAATACTCTTTCTTATTGGCTTCAGTTATGAATGTAGTATTCCTATTTATCAAAACATACACGCACATATACATTCACCGTCGAATTATGTTATGGATTACTGGTATTTGTTACGCATTGCTACCATATCCTTGATCTCAATACTAAATACGATATAGCTATTGCACCTGCTTAAGGCGCAATTAATGCAATAGTATGAGGAAGAACGAATCATATTAGCCTTATGTCAGCAGAATTGCTAATCATGCACACTGGTTTGTTCTACGTTCTTTAACTTACGTACAGATTTGCGCGAATCCAACATACTCGTATAGATTCTCCTACCTTTACAGGTTTTGATCATTACTATTAATTTTGAACTGATCGATACGATTGATTCTATTCTTCCAAAATCCAAGGAAAAAAATCAATATCGTTCATATTGAATAAACGATTAATTGGACAATTCCAAGTGATCCACCCACGCAGCCATTACGCACGCGCGATGGTGTTGCTATAGCGAAGACCGCGACGCTATAGCTGATTTTTTCACAATCTATTTGAAATAATTCTAAAAGGTTCGGCCATGTTCAGTTCTGGATAACAATCTAATAGAGGTATGATTTGCTGGTCTACTTACAATGCCTTTTGACTATATAATAATACAATAACGCTACTACTTAGTCTTGGATCAGCACTACTGGCATCTCATTAAATTTGTCGACGACAACAACAACAACATAGCGAGCTTAGCATCGGTAATTTACAAATTTTTAAATTTCTAGAGGGGATAATTCTCCTATATTGAGATGATGCAGTTTGAAAATAACTGACTTAACTTCCTGTTAATTGAATGTTGATGATTGATTCGATAACGATAATAATTTGCCATTAAAGTGAATATAATCGAAAGAGTTTCTAGCTAAATTGACACAACTCCTAATTTTCCTACGAATATTCCAGGTGTTATTACCAAGCTCTATTTTAATTATTCCTTCTAACCGCTAGGATAATATTATACGGACTTGGCATCGTTATAAATTCATCTATCAACATGCCAGAAATTGAAAGTAAGATGATTGATATTCTTGTAGTTATAACTTTTTTGGGATCGTCTTTAGCTTTCTCGATAAAATCATTCCATGATACAAATTCCTCATTTGTAATTAATCTAATCTATTTTGGAATGATGATTTAAACTGTTAAATAGCCAAGGCCTTAAATACTTAACTGAAACGTTCGACTTTTAACTATAAATGACTATACTCTACGTTACTAAGGCTAATTACTATATAGCGGTAGTCCATGTGAATTGGGTCCAAGTAGACACATCAGGAAATTTGTTAGAAGGAACAAAATCGTCTCGTATTTACTGTTCAGCTTGTATTCATTTTATTTTATAATGTTTTAAAAAAAAGTAGACGCCTGCAGCTTTTATGATTTCAATCTATGACGATAATATCCAGCAATCATTGGTTACTATTTCCGCTTAACGAAGGCTAATGTTCTTCAATCTCTTCTATCAAAATTTTAATGATAGTGTTTTAAAAAATGCCATTAAAATGATTATCAATATGAATAGCATGTTATTCTATCCTGAAATGATTTCAATTACGATAATAACGGCATTCATGATCATCATAGCAATGACATTAAACCCATGTATTGATGATAGTTACTATAATGAATCATAATCAGCCAATATTATGCCATCATACACACCTGTATTATCAGTTACGGTCTATAAAAATTAAAATCATCGATGTCAATCTATATAAACATTGTTGGTTACAGTAAGAAAGTAGCAGCAGTTCAGGAGATACATAGAATGCTAAATACTCGTATGACAGGAAAAATCTCATATAAACTTTAAATGGTTAAGATCATTTGACACATTTTACTTTTAAGACTCACAGTGTTATATACTGAACATCAACCAAACAGTTTTTATTTATCCCTTGATCATCCTTAGATTACTAAGAGCGATAAAGACCTTACTTAACTGGAGATATCTTGATAACAGTACTCATTGTGCTATTATTGATTACATTTATTAGTTATTAGATCTGAATATACGCATATACAGTATAGAAAAAGGGCCATAGCAGATAATATGTGACCTACTTTAATGATGTTTCCTTTTGCAATTGTTAACTATTGCTTTGCATTCATTTCACTTAGAAAGATTGTAGTGCGTCTTCAATTTCATAGTGTGTAGCATTCGTGATCATCCTCATAAATTACTTCGTTCTTGGTAGCTACTGCTTCAGTTGAAGAATACCATTTCGATCACAATTATTAGCATGAGTAACTGCGATGGTAATCATAGCTTATTTGTTCGAATTTTTGGGCTAGTCTCTATATCAAATAGTTATAGCCTAATAGAGCTATTTTTCATAGTAGATCGATGATACATATACCTTTAAAGCAATCGTCATCGAGCCACAGTTACTGGTGACTTTTATCAAAAATTTTAACTTTTGACGCCTGTTCTTCAGTACTGATTTGATGGGTTAAACGTGCTACCAATACTTATTCAAATGCTGTAATGAAAGATTTCTGAATTTATTCGGATGTAGTATCTATTGATCGGAATACTAAACATTGAAAGGTTCTTTTTCATATATGCATTTGCTATATTTATGATCATGTAAAGTTTGCTGCAATAATATCAACCCGAAAACATTTTATGGTTTTGCGGTATACTTTAGGTTTTCATTAAGTTCATCGACTAAACGATGACGATATTACCTGTTAAAGCCCCTTCTTACAGGGATTCAAGGGATAATTAAAGCAAGTTTTTAGGCAGATAAAGTGAAAAATTAACGATTAAGCTTTCTTGGTGCTGGTAATTAAAGCGATATTGGCACTATCCAAAAATCAATAGTCAAATAGTCAAACATTGATAGCAAGTTTTTCCGAATTACTTGAGCTACTGTCAAAAGAAATCAATCTACAGAAATTTTAGTTATGATCTTATAGTTACTGTACCGAGCGTACATGATTTTTAAGTTTTGATAAACTTAACTAGTGTACCTTAAGTAGTCTAGCAAAAGTTTAAAATACAGTGCTTATCATGCTACACTAATACTTTTGGTATAGATTGATCTTAGTTAAAGAAAAAATACTAAAGTTTTTCATCAAGTTTAAGATATTTAAGACACAAATTGATTCAGTGTAAAGATGGGCTAAGATTTAACTTACGTAATGGAGGTAAAGCTAAGGAAAGCAAAGCATAGGGAACTGAGTTAGACATACCGTAGCCTATAATTAACAACATTGATTGGGGTGTAGAACTGTAGATGAATAAAATAATAACGTATTCCACTTTCAATAGAGCTAAAGCTACATACTATTTTGTAACTGCTAAAGATGCAGCAATTACTTTCAAAATAATTTATGATTATTTCGCAAGACCTAATTTATTGATTCCACTTTAGGTGACTTGCCAGATGATTGGGAACGATCAGAAACTGATACCGGTATTCCATATTATGTCGAGTGAGTAATACATCTTGTAAAAGTATCAGTTTAATATTTTAGTAGGATTATTTCACTATTTAATCCTCTATCATTAAGTTAAATAAGACTAAGTACCGTAGATGTTCGTATAAAATTATAAGACTAGCATTTATGATGTTAGTTCAACTGTATTATCTGTACTATGCATAAATAATTGATTAATATCCGATATCCTCGCCTTAAATTAGCGTAAGTTGTAATTTGTAATTTGTATTATATCATCAAACCAACATATACCGTATCATAATCAATTTTTTTATCAACATTTCTTATAATTTGTTTTAAATATCTGATATGATTATCTTAAATAGTCACAAAACGTGTCGAACGCAATGGGATCATCCGACTACAACGGATATCCTACGAGAAATTGGTATGTTAATAATTGTGTTTAAGATTAATCTTCAATTAACAACTCGTATCCTAACCGCACATTATCCAAAAATATTTGCTTGCGTATTGAATAATTTTAATCCTAGTGAGAATAAAGAAATAAGTCTTAGTCGCAACGATTTAATGCGTATAAAATTGAAATAATTAGAGAACATGATCTTATAAAATAGCTTCAAATGAAATTACTCGTGTAAACTGGTAAAATATCACTGCAGCTTCAAGTAGTTAAGGTGTTAAGCTTAGTAGAATGTCAATATACTGTACCATGTTATGAATCATCCATATTTTAGTTTAAGTATACGGTTTTCTTCTTGATAATTTTCAGATCAATTGAATTATATCAAGTTTGCTGCATATAGAACGGCCATTAAAATGCGCATTATTCAGCAAAGATGTGAATGTAAGTTAACCACTCTATATAAATTTCAATATTGAATTATTAAAACAAGAATTATATACCGGTATCTCCTTTGCGTCCCATTATTTTCAACTTCTCTATTTAATCTCTATTCTAGTTGACAAGGTGGAATTCTTAAGATTATTAAGCGTTTTTGATCAGTTGGGCTATGGTACTCAGCAATCAAGTGATGACGATGAAGTCCAAGATATGAATGTATTAGATTTAGAAAATATCTTGGTAAAGCTATTTAGCCAGCCGACGTTGGCCAACGACATAGAACTTGCAAATCCGTTATTAAGCACAGATTTAGCCTTAAATTTTGCACTTAATATTTTCGATCGGTAAGTCAAAATTTTTAGGCCTGTCTCCTTCATGCTAAAGGTTAAGTTTCTAACATTCGCAGAATAGAAAATAAATTTTAACTATTTAATCATTAGTAGATACAAAATTTGGCTAACAATTAGTTATATTTTCAGTAGTTACGTTGCCGTAACCACTTCATTATTATAAGCTATATGTGTTAAAAGCATAAGCATACTATTAAAACAAGATCTAATTTTAGATGAAGGTTTAAAACTTCAGAATTATTATTCATCATTCTGCACAATAATGTATCGGAGTAATACATGACTAGCAAATAAATGATCATTACTACTTTTACCAGTACGAATTATAAGTAGCGATAGGCCATAATTTTATAACATTGTCAAGTAACTAGTATATAGTACTGAAAAACCAGATATGAATTTAGTATTTTTATCGCTATTATTTATTGCCATTAGCAATATCTATCTGTAATGGATATAAACTAACATTAAAACGTCTCATGACCGTCGCTTTTTCGTTTTTTAATGTAGTGATCGTAGTGGTAAATTAAAATTAACAGCGATTAAAATCTTTTTAACCGTCATGTGCAAAGGCTACTTACGGGATAAATATCAATGTAAGTTGAAGTTTTCTTAAACTCATTACTATATTCAAGAACAATTTTACTAAGTGTGTAAATCTACCCTTAAATCAATTCTAATCTAGTTCTATTCAAGCTGATAGCCAACCGGGGTAAATTTGCTAATGCTGAAGGTTTAGAATCCCTCCTAAGTCAATTAATGCAGGTTAATAGAGCTTCAGTTTGATTTTATATCGTTTATATTCTAAGTAACTTTCGTTATAAATGCGTAGACCTACTAAAACCTTCAAATCATTTCGTTTTTATCGCTATACTTATATAATACTACATTTGTATGACTGGATGATTTGGTGTTTGTGTCGTGTATCTGTAGCAGATCAGAGGCAAAATATCTTAAGCTTTCTATTAATTGCGTAATATCTTCATGATACTGTGATTATTAAATGCATTCTTGATCTATAGCTTACAAATTAGGTAGTTACTGCTGCGAAAATTAACGTCACATCTGTGTTACATAAAAAATAGACACGTATCCATCATAATATTTTTGGTAGATTTGTAGTGCCGTATATACGAGCATCTTTATTCTAGTAAAGTAACAATATCTTTATATGTTATATTAACTACCTAGAAATACATATAAAACTCTTTGCAGTATTTTAATTTATTTGATATGTGAATTTTAAAGCAGTTATTATAATTAATTAATAATAGTATGTCTACATTAAATAGAAATAAAGCAGACATATTCGTCACTATATAGTTTATTGCGATGTAGACATGTGGCATATAACTGTATTGTCGCTAAGTCATGTTTTCTAACATCTTATTGTTAACTAGTCTATGAATACTGATACAAAACTTTCATCGTTAGATTGTCAGCTATATTAAGGAAGATCCGTCTTTTGGTGGTATCCACAGTATACAGAATGCTGTCAAAAACTGCTATGATAAAGCTGCTCATCCATCGGTAATAAGTTATCATCAATATATATCGATATTTACATACAATATTTACTCGTTTCGTAACAGTGAAAGAGTAGTCTACATACCTCTATTACATGCCTGAATTAGCTCGTTCATAAAGCATGAACAGTTTCATTTAGAGATGGGCGTGAAATGTGGCCTATAGTTTTACTTTTCAGTATAATTCTAAAACACTGTTCCTTACGACTCTTCCTCTGTTTAAATATAATGACTGATCTCTACCTATACATCAGCTGATATAAAATACTTTGGAATTTTACTAGTTTTCCTTGAAACTACCCTAAATATATATTACTTTACTATTCGTTCTTATCACGGCTGCAGTACCTTTACTGACACTAATATATATTTAGAAAAATGGACCAGATAGATTAGAAGAAGAGGAATTTACGCAATGGGTTCTAGAAGAACCACAAACAATTGTCTGGCTATCGACAATGGAAAGAGTCATTGCGGCTGAAAATGGTAAAAAAACAATTCAATTCTCTTTCTTAGCTCATTATCTCCAACATATGCCTTTCATATTATGTTCAGTTCATAATTTAACTTTCTGCGATAATTATTTTAATATCCATAGTTGTTCATGATGTTAAATGTGGAATCTGTAAAAAGACGCCAATTGTTGGATTACGGTAATTTCATAAATATTGGTTTTAGTTAGAAAATAGGCATGAAAATAAATATAAAAATAAATTTTAGGTCGCATAGTAACCTAGACATTAAGTATGCAATCTTATAAGATTGAATTCATTTCCAATATTAGATTTAAAAGCTTGAAAAAGTTTAATTTTGACATCTGCCAGGTTTGTAACTATACTTTACATACTAACGTTTTTAGAAATGGATTTAAAATAGTATTTTGATGATGATTTTTGTTAACGCTTTCGTCTACACTTTACTTGCTTGTCTCGCGATCTTTAAATACTGCGCTATTTCTATTTATTCCGTGTTTGTCTTATATGTAGAACTGTTTTTTATCTGGTAAATCTGGTAAACACCATAAAGCAGGCGATCCAACTCAAGAATATTGTGTAGCGGTAAGTTATGCAATCCCCTACGGAATTAGTTGTGACTAACGAGCAACTTTATCATTTGTTCATTATCTTTTAAACAATAAAAGTAGCCACTGATATACATAAAACTTTAAGTGAAATACATAGCTAAACTTGCCATGCTATTGCACTCATTCACGTCTAAAATTAATCATATGTTTTACTGATAGGAAAAATAGTGGCTCTATTAGCGATAAATAAGATACTTTATATTTAAAACTACAGCTAAATTTATACGCTCATCCACGTCTAAAATTGATTATAATTGATTATATATTTACTCATAAGTAAACTGGCGGCAAGTAGCTAATTACATTGATGCATCATGTTCTTCAATTACTAGACAACTTCTAAGGAAGGAGTGAAAGATTTCGCTAGAACCTTTCGTAATAAAGTAACGAAAAGATACAAAAGGAAAGCCGCAAAACCACGCTATATTTGTATTGAAAATTCATCTTCCATACTAGAGGAAACCGAACCACAAAATGATCAGGAAGAATCAAGTCAGAATCAGTCTACTAATCCACCTGATCAATCTCAGAATAGTACTTTTAGTCAAAATGATGCGAATAGGGATGGTAATGAGACTGAAGAAGCAGAGGAAAGAGAAACTGCTATTATCGATTCTAGTTTCATAGCAATGTAAGTTAATCACTACTAACTTGCTATTTAATATTACTTGCAATTTCTTAGAACCAATTATATAGCAGCTAATATTGATAACGTTGATAGTTAAGGTTGTGACATGACTAATACTATTCATGAGATGTAGCTGTTTAAGATTAATAGCGATTGCTAATACGATAATGAAGCATGAATATTGATTAATTATGGAATTGAAATTAAAGTTAGGATAGAAGATAATAACGGTAACGATCATTAGTCAACTAAATCGAAAAATTTTCGATGGCTCATTATAGAAGCGAAACACCAGCGTCGAATTTGAATATGCTACCTGATGACGAGAATACAGAGAGCGACATTCACGCTCCAGGTAATGACTCAAAGGCAACCTTATCATCAATGAATCCTGAAGATCAGAATATTGTTAATACAAGCCAACTAGCCTCGAATGGAGATGAAAATATTTCACAAGCTGATCATGTAGACAATTCTACTCAAATAATTTTTCGTGATGATGAACTAGCCAGCCAAGGTGATTTACAACGTCAAATATCAGAGCAATCTCGGCAATTGCAAGAGCGTACTAATGATATATCTGATAATATTTCTGAAAAAGCAAGTACTATAGCATCGACAAGGTATAAAAGAAACAGTTATTGCCTTTTATTTACGTTGGTCGATATGCATTTGTAAATTTTTTCTTTCGATTTTTTACTTGTAATGATGATAATGAGTAGAGGAAGCCGAGCAGTCGTTGGAAGTATTCATGAAGATGAAAACAAATCACAAGCATCGGTTCCACCTGAAGAGGATTTAGTCCCTGTTAGCGATAATTGTCAAAATATTACAAATAAAATAAAATCGAATGCGTAAGTAGTCCGAATAATTGCATATAAAGTTTATTATAAATGTAATTATCAGATGTAATCAGTCATGAATTGGAATAAGTTAATGAACTGCTGAAAATTTTTTTGCATTTTTAGTAGTTGTTTAATTTTATTCTAATGTCAATTTATTCAGTCGTTACTTCGAAGAGTTACACGTTGTTAGTTTATTCGATTCAACTTTGTAATAATTACTTTAATTAAACTTTAATTCAATTTTAACTATTTGAATTCTATTCAGGACGGAAGAACATCAAATCATAGCTCAATTAAGCGCTCATCTGGGCAGTTCTGGTGGGCAGACATCTGAGGTAATGACTTGAGTTAAATTACTTTCTTGAACAACGTCTCTTGATCGCTAATATGGTCGTCCATAGTAACGAAGCCATATGACCGAAATAATTTTAAAGTAACTTTAGTTCTACCATATCTACAATACGCTAAGATTATATATTATGCTACTATGCATTATTGTTATTCAAGTGATGAAATAACACTTAGAATCACTCTAATATTGACATAGGCTTCAGAGTCAGGAACTGAACGAGAAACTCCTAATTCTGTTAGAAGGAAAATAAAATTGTATGAACTGCTGTTAAAACTTTCTCTTAATAATTTTAAGTTATAGAAATACCTAAGTTGGCTTTTACATGTTAGAATTTATTGATTTCTTAAATCTATATTCCACAATTTCAATATAGAAATTTAGCACGAGAATTGACTGAACGCCAACAAATCCATCTTCAGCATCAACAAGAAATGGAAAATGTTATTCGTCAACCTAACCCAAATCCAGACGATAATGATGATGATAATCGTTCTTTAGCTGCTCAATCCATTTCATCTATCCATGATAAATATAAAACAATATTCGATCATGATATCAATCAAGGTGTCGAAATGGTAAATTCTTTGAAAGACCGTGAGGACAAATTACAAGCAACGAAAGAGATAATCATGGAGCGAAACAAGGAGTTAGAAATCCAAATAGAACGCCTACGACAACGCTTGAAGGTTAGTGAAGAATAGCAATGATATTTTATTGATTGATTTCTACAATCATGATTAATGACCATCAGTTTACAAATATAATATAATGACAAAAACTATGTAAGAACATGATTACTATTATAATGTACGCATTTATGACTAATTCGGACGATACTTCATTGCTATGATCATCAATTCACTTAAACATAATATCTAATAACGTAAACTTTTAAAGAATTGCTATTATAACATATACAGTAGTCTATTTGATAATATATTTCTCTGATCATCGATTTACTCATATCACTACATCATATCATATCATTATATAATTATAAACATAAGCTATACAAAACTTAGTACGATGAAAGCATATAGAGATTAACGGATACTGGTACTGTATCTCTTAATTTCAGCCTTAATTTCTGCAATTGCTTATTAAGTAATTGATTAAACTGTTCTAAGAAATATTAAAATTAAATTTATTTCCTAACTAAAATATTAAAATTACGCAAAAATTAGTATGATGTAAACATATACAAGTGCTAATGGATACTATATTTCTTAATTTCAGTCTTAATTTCTATAATTCCTTCTTGATGAATTGATAATTAACCTATTATACAAAGTATGTAAAATTAATGTTACTTCCTAACTCCAAGGTTATTTTCATATTTCATTTAGGCTACTACGTTT
This sequence comes from Trichoplax adhaerens, assembly GCF_000150275.1. NCBI lineage: Eukaryota > Metazoa > Placozoa > Uniplacotomia > Trichoplacea > Trichoplacidae > Trichoplax > Trichoplax adhaerens. The sequence goes on along the minus strand of NW_002060949.1, from coordinate 81,715 downwards.
GCCGTTGATGGAACACCAAGTCAAACTAACCTCAACGATATTGAGACACTACCATCAGATCAAGAAAATCATGATCAAATAAATGGAGATCATCTTCAATCAAATGGCAATATCTCTAATGGACAATACCGACCTAAGGCAAGTGAAACATCACCCATAACTTCATTTACCTTACCGACTAGGTCATTTTCACGGCCAAAGACCAGCGAAATTTCTCCTGTTTCAACATTAACCTCGTCTACAGCACAGTCGTCATCAAGACCTACTTTCCTATTAAAAAGTCGAGCTGACCCATCAAAAACAAGTGGAATGTCTCCTTTTGCAAACAATTCCGCGTCACCTAATTCATCTCGTTTCTTACAAGATCGATCTGCACATCAAGGAAGAACTAATGGAGCATCACCGGTTCCTACGTATACTAATTCAATAGCATCACAACAACCTAGAACGAGTAGTCCATCACCCGTTATGGGATATAGTAATTCTGCATTGGCAACATCGACATCGCCACTACGTCTGCTGCGAAATAGATCTGATCAGCAACCTAAAACGAGTGAAGCTTCACCAAATCCGATGTTAACTCATTCTGCTTTTGCATCATCATCATCTAATCAACCTAGAGAAAGTGATGCATCACCAGTTGCAAGATTCTCTCATGATGCTTTTGCGTCATCATTGCATCAGCCTAGAGCGAGTGGAGTATCGCCAATTACTACATTGTCTCATTCTGCATTATCGCAACCAGCTATATCACAAAGTCGCCTAGATCAACAACCAAGAACAAATGGGGCATCGCCAATCCATACTTATTCTCATTCAGCGATCAGATCATCATCTCCACCATCACATATTTTACGAAATCGACCAGAAGAAATATCAAGAACTAATGGAACATCACCTATTCCTACTGTAACTCCATCTATCCTACCATCAGCATCATCTCCACCAATTATTTTACAAAGTCGAGTTGGCAATCATTTCACTTCGTCGTCAACGCGTGATCGATTGCAACCTACTAAATCTGCACCCGCCACCAATGGGCATCATTACGATTATAGACGCTATTCTGAATCAAACTCTTCCAATCACGATCATGTCATGGGTCAGAATGTCTTACAAAGTATGGATAGCAGATCAGAAATGGATTATTTTAATCAATATACAGCTGACTATGAAAAAGTTCCACAAAATGGGCTTGCATCATCGGACGAATTAAACAATATCTTGAGTCAGCTAAATTCATTTACTGTAGAAAGTACAGGTAAATATGAATGCTTTATCCTTCATTACCAGTTTTATTTGATGCTATACAGATCATTTTCATGCTATTTGTAAGATTATAGTCTTATAAAACCATGATATTGAAATTGGAAGAAATACAGTGGATTTTTATTTGCTTTACTTCTTACATTATAAATTAGCCAGATTTGGCCAATATATGACTGCTTGTAACTATCTCGTTTCTACAAGAGGAGGCACTGCATTATGTGTTACTGTGAATTATTTACTTTGACTTAAACGATAATGTTGATGATATAAGAACGATTATTTTAGTTGATACATACTGGCCAAATAGATTAATTTGATCGTTACAGTAGCAAACTTTTATCATTAGATAGTAAAAGATTTTTTAGTTAACAATCCATATCAACTTACAACTTAGAATACAGTCCAACCACGTCAAGATTGCTGTCTACTTATATAAATCTATATAGACCATATCGACATATGACATAATTTTCTAGCCAAATTGATACTGAAAAATTTTGTTTTTTATCCATGATACAAGATGAATTCGATCCTGCTGCCTCACCTGAAAATAGTGCATTAATGTCTTCTATTAATGCAACCGGTACTGAAATGTCTAAAGTAGTAAGGAAAATATCTGATGCAGGTAAGACTTGGTATGACGGAATTGAAAATTTTATATCTTTGAAATTAAACGACATAGTTTCTCTTAACGTCATCCGATCAAGAATCAACTTTTATCTCGTACGGCATAGCATAGAATTAGCCCATAGGATATACTGTATGACTTTACTCTCGTTCAATTAAAGTTGAACGACTGTACCATTAGAAATTACAAGTATTGACTACAAGTTATTAAAATATACCTATCACCCATAGTTATGATTATGCCTATTCTCATGTGAGTTATTGTTCGATTTGATATTGGTAATAACAAAACATACTTCTAATTTGTTTCAGTTTATGGTAGAAAATCCCCAACTTATGACAATTTCAGATCCAGTCAATATGACCTTCAAACTTCACCTCGTTACAAGGTAAATCTTTAAGCTGGGTTTATCTACTAGGCAAACAACATGCAAATGGATACGTTCTTTCGTGTGGTAACAGTAGACTTTGAAGATTTTGAATTTATCTTCTTTAATATATTGAATTGAATGGCATTTTAGGGCGATAGTCTGAAACAATCCGGACGATATTCGCCAGCCGTGTATTATACCGATCGCGGAAGTTCTCTACATGCAACTCGCAGTTTACAGTCCAGGTAACTCCGATATTCACGTATGTAAATCATCTTTACAACGTTCTAGAATCATGCATACAATGGTAGATTAATTATTAACTGGAAAAGAAACAATTGAAGATCAAAATTATTTCTGACCATATTTTAACTACTGATCGCTTGTTTAGTTTATACTAGAACAAAAATTCTCAATCAAGAATTATGTCCGTTGAAGAGCTGCACTAACTTCTACAATATATAGTAACTGTAATAGCGACTGTAGCATATTAAAAGGAAACCATCTTTTCGCAACAAACGAACACTTGCTATGTTTGATTCAAGTCGATTCCAGTATTATTCATTTAATTATAATGCGGTCTATCCCATTTGTACTCTATAGTACTTCTTGTAGGATCTGTTTATTACAAATATTGAACCTTTTTCAATCTCCGAAATTTTCTCAAATTTTCTTCTCAGTGTACCATCCGTTAAAATACACCAGAATTGACAAACAGTAATACTAAAATTTTGGTTTCATAATTATATGTCATTTTCTTTATTAATACCATGAAAAATCCCGTTTTAATTGTATAATGACAAGGATGTATTATACAATTAAAATTAGCATATTTTTTGTAGGTAACCTTATAGTGTTAAATATAACATTAGCATGTAATCATACGATAGTAACTTTGTGTAAAAAACTGGTTGTCTGTTGAAATTATATTAACTAGAGTCAATGATTTCTGTTGATTCCTTTTTAAACAATCAGTTACGACAAGTCGTTATATCATTACATAAATAAAGACTTTTTGGTAAAAAATTGTTGCGATTCTTCTCCTTATACGCCAGCGATAAATTGTACAAAAGCCATACAAATAATAATTTAGAAGCTCTTACGTAGAGTATCTCGGTATCTATCGACATATTCACATGTAGAAAGTTCACTTTAATATCAAAATTATAACACTGTAAGGTTATCTGAGCCTGTACAGTAAAAAATCTCAGTTTATACAGTATTGTACATGTCCGGTCATGGTAGAACCTACACATTAAAACATTTTTGCACAGATAGCAAGAAATTCAGCCACTTTGAGCAATTTTAGTTGTTAGTCAATTTAATTACTAGAATTTATCATTTCAAACCACTGTCTTAGAGCGCTTGCCAAGACCTGAGGCAACGAATTAATGTCTCTTAGAACAATGTAATATGGGAAAGGAAATTCATCCATATAAGTTTTAAAACGTTCAATCTAAGGAAAAAAATTATTACATTAATGACATGCAATTAGTATAGAATTTTATAATAACAACATTTACCTGGCCTAAAGCATTAAATACCGGCATCCGAATGTCAATAATTGAATCCTGTTTATATGCATATAGGAAAGCACACAAGAGATATGGTATTAATAATGGATAACAGTGTCTAAAAGGTTTCAAACTTTTAAGTTCATCATCACACACCTTAGTTTTAGGGTTATCCAAGATCACGAAAACAATAAAAGTGCCAGCTTCAATGGCTGCACGGACTGATTTTAAGACAATCTAAAAAAAGACCAGATAGTGTCCAGTGATAAGTTCAAGTGTACGTATTACCACTTTATCGATAATATTTTACCAACCTCAGTTCCTTCAACAAAAAGCCCTCGACCATCTGAGATAATTATCAATAGCTGATTGATATCAACTTGATTAGTTGCTGTCATATATCTTTTGGTAGTCTTTCCGGATGTTAATATTGCTGCACTACTTTGCAACAGCTGTAAAAAAGAATTAATGATAACATAAATTCTAGGAGTTTGGTGTCATGTTATCAAATTTAACAGAGTATTTTTTATACGAATGATTTACCTGCGAGATTCGAGTCTTCTTTTGACTAAAGCTGAACTGTTTTATGATTTTCCCTCCAATTTCATCATTAAATGGTTGATGAAATGGATGTAAGAGTTTCACCTCTTCGCCAAAGTTCATAATAGCTAACTCTCCTGCTTCCAACCATACTAAAGCGTTACTAATAACCGATAAAGACTCGAATGCAAGTTGTTTTGAGTGATTGTCATTCATACTAGATGAATCGTCTATGGCTAAAACAATCTGGTACTGTCGCTTGCTTTTCTTCGATCTACGGAGCCAAATCTTATCCTTTCGATAATTGCTAGCTATATAGGGTATCACTTTTCGAATATTTAATCGTTTACCTGTACGGTAATCTCCCTTCAATTTATTAGCTAGCGTAGGTTCCAATACAAGCCGAAGCTGTTCGCATAATTCTCGGGATAAAGGAGCTGTTAATTGGCAGTAATGCTGCCACATTTGCTGTGCACTGATATCATCCTCAGCTTCACTATCACCAGTTGGTAAAAATAGCCCTTGTAATTGCTGCTCAAGTTGGTGTCGAATATCTTCAAACGTTTCAAAATCCATTCTTAAAGCTGCCTCTGTTGAGTCCTGGAGGCGACTTAATGACGTCATGTGGTATGAGTTTTGAGCCTTATTGCAGATTTCTATCTCTTCCATTGGGTTGCCACTAGAATTTTCTTGCTCAGATTGCTGTTGCTCAGTTTTCGGTAAATCTTTTAATTCACCTCTTTGTGATTTCGCGTCTACATTCTGCACCTTGCTAGTAGTATCTTGAACTTCAGTATCCATAGCTTCAACTAAATTTTGATTTTCTGCTAGATCTTCTTCAAAATTAGCTTGATCATAATTATCCTGATTTTGCGTCAACTGTTCCGATGTTGCAGCATCTATGGCTGTATCTTTACTGCTACTTTCTTCGTCTGGTCGCAAGTGTTGAAAATAATTGCTATTTCGCCCTTCGTTATCGACAGGTTGTTCAGATTCAACCGCAGAACTATTTACTGCTTTGCGTCGCTTAAACGGCATCTCGTTATCTTGTGCCAATTTTCGTTGTAAATTAGATTCACGGAGTTCATTGAAAGGGCGTTTTTCAGTTTTAATTTCATCTTCTACATGTTCCACAAAGTTCGATTGACCTGAATGGCCATATTTAGCATTTCCACTGGCTAAACCATCATTAATATCAGCTGTATCATCATTAGTATTTGGGGTATTATTCTCTATATTTTGCGCAGCATTGACAGACCTTTCCTCAGTAGAATACTGATTGTCGGCGCAAAATACGTTAGTTGTATTCATTCTAGAGTTAGATTCCTGTGTTTCATCATCGTTTATTTGTGATTCTTCTGGCAACATATCAGATAATTGTTCATAATCCTTTCCATTGTCGTCATCAGTTGCAGTTTTATCCATTATATCTTCGTCATCGTCGCCACTGCCATTGCTGCTTTCATTTTCCGTACCACTTTCCCCTAAGTCATCTTCCATTTTATCGCTATTCGAACTTCTAATATCATCATCTAATGAAAGCTCATCTGGAATTTCGAATTCAGAACTGTCTTTCACGTCATCACGTATATGATCCTGATCATGATCTGCCTTTTCATTTTCATCAGCATTTGGAGATGGAGGTGAACCAGAGTTGTTTTCTGAGCCAGATTCATCATCTTCATTATCGGCTGCATTATCTAACTCCTCGCCCGACTTTCCATCATTCGCTTCTCGGTTTTCTTTGGCAACAATTTCAACATCTTCTTGAGCTCCAGACCCTCCGTATTGATCGGACTCTTTAATCTCTTCTCCTTCATCATCGCTATCACTTCCCCATAACTTTTCATCAAGAATCTCTTCATTATCATTATCATCAACTTCTCCCATTTGCTTATCAAGTTCATTTTCATCAACATCTGATTCACTTTCATTTTCACTATCGTCATTTTCCTGTCTAGCTGCATCTTGCATATGACCGTCAAAATCCTCGGACATTTCTATGGCATTATCTTCTGCTTTTAGATCCTTTTGTTCGTCGTTTTTTGATTGTTGACTCTCGCCATCTTGCCTTGCATCTAATAACTATGATAAATTATGCTGTCATATTTTTCTTATTAAATTTATGAAATGGTATTTATTATACCTTTTATGCTGTACAGTAAATATTACCTGATCCTCATTCTCAATCATATCCGATACGTCTTTACTACCTTCACCTTCACCTACACCACCGCTTTCTTGATCTACGAATTCAGTTAAACTATCTCCACCCACTTTACTATCAGATTCCTGTGGTTGACAAAATCCCTACAAATAGATAGGAATTTGATTTATCAAATACAAAAGTCTTTCCGTAAATTCATTATTTGATATGTAAATACCTTTGCCATAAGCTCGACGAAAGTATTCATAAGTATGTGTGATAATTTGCAAGATGTCCGATGCAATAATAAGTATTGATGGAAATAGAATTCGACCAGTAAAACGTAATTAAAAATCAGCGGTTTAATAGTCATCATTACATTACAACAGCATATTAATAATTTTTGGCCAGGAGCGTCATAAAACTCGTCATGTAATTGTGATAATAACCTTATGCTGCTATTGTAGCTCTTAATAATCTTTGGTATGCGCAATTTATCTAAGATATCCAGTACGTTACTCTCCGTAGCAGACAATAGTTCCGGTTGCATTTTCTCGAATTCTCCGTCATCTTCATCTTGCGAAGCTGCTTTAGATTTAACCTGCTCTCCGATGCCTTGGATGTCAGTAGATTGCAACAATATTTGAGCAACATAAAGCGTATGTGTGATTGCGGCATTAACTTCTCGTAAATAATTCTGCATTAAATCGCTATTGATTAAAGCTGTTTCCGCACTAATGTTGATTTGCCAAGTATAAAACTCGTGACATGTTTGAGCAATATCTAGCTTTAACTGAATAAATGGTTCGATACATTTCGATGGTTGGTAAATCCAATCTTGTTCTGCTTTAAAAGCTTCCTCTAAGTCACTAATAATTTCACTTGCAATTTGTAACTTTTCACAAAGCCTCGCTACACTATCAATTTGCAACCACGATACATAATCATTGTATGAGTGATCATCTATTCTACCGCTATTAGTAGAGACAGCAACGCTTATCAAATCATTTCTTGCAATATTGATCTTTTGGATAAAAGCTATTACTTGCACATCACCTGCGATTGCTTTACTTACATTAGGCAAATAGTTTATTTGCCATGGCGTTGGTAATGGTTCAAGTCGGGTTGTCGGACAGCATTCAAGAAGTAGTCGCATTTCTAGTAAACCCTTTAAAGTATTTCTGGTTAATCTTTTAATACGGTTAATCCATGTTATGCTTTGCGTCTGAGGAGGCAAATCGGATGGTTCTATTCCTTCAGTAATCTTATGCCTCGGCTTAATTCTAGCAATACGTTCTCTAATGACATTTAGTTCGTATAATTCGTCAGCTAGCAATGATACCTTACCCTTTTGTACGATGATTTTACGAAGGATCTCTGATCCGAATCCATGACATCTTTCTACGTCATTATAGGTTAAATCTTCAGAAGGGGAATTTAGAGCAGTTATTAAAGCAAAATAGTGAGAGCAGCTTTTATAGAAATATGATTCGCATTTATTCCAAATAGTGGTGAAGGCAGCCGCTGCTTCTTTACTGGATATAGTATTCCAGTGCTTAATAGTGTACTCGTCGATTGGTTTACACAAAAATATTTTTTCTTGGATTCCATCTTTATCATATCGCAAACCTTTACGATAGGACATACCAATAGACTTTAGGCTCAAGAAAAGCATGGCCAATGAACGGCGTTTACGTAACCCTAACAGCTTTACATCAGCTAATTTTTTAGTATCTAATCGTGCTGTATCATCTTGCAGTTCTTTTATAGTTTCAATGATAACTTCACAAAAACCGTTTAATTTTAAAACAAGAGATGAATAGTTTCTCGTTCCAGTTACAGTATCAGAAATTGCACGAAATTTACTAGTCATTGACGATATTCGTGATAACACATTGGTTTGTGCTGTAGCGGCATCGTTAGTAAAAACATTTTGAACTAAAGTGCTCTCAAAAAAAGTTGCCAAATCCACCTTACGTTCATTCTCTTTCAAGTCTCCGTCAGTTGAAGGTTGAAATTCGGCTCCACTGGAGAAAATTGAAATCTCTAAAGGTGGGCTTACATGAAATGATTGAGAGGTAAACACTAATAGAGGTCCAACCGGTTCCGATAAACATTGTCGAAATCTTTTAATATATTTATGTAACGTACGATGTGTGCGTGATATTCCTTCCTTTAGTGACCAATAGTTATAATCATTCCATTTCGATATTTTAACGAAATCTTGTAGCTCCTTATCAATTGGTGAACGCATTGATTTCACCTTATCTTCAACAAGACGCAGAAATTGAAAATAATATTGATATATGTTACCCAGAATACTCTGTAAGTGTTCTATATTGGTGCTAAAAATATTAGTACTGTTTCTGAACGCTGAGTGCTTTTCGTAAGTTAATTGACAATAAAATGAACGTAATAAATCTAACCGAGCCGTGAATTCCCCTAAATTACTGTTCTCAACGAATTGGCTTAATGTCTTGACAATTTCAGAACAACTTAGCTTGTTGCTCTCATTATCTGATTTAATAAATTGAATATATAATTCATAGATATGAAACCACCATCGGTTTGCACTACTCTTAAAATTATGATGAACTAAATCTAATAACTTAGACCAAGATTTTAATTCTATACTTCTCCATCGAATAATTAACTTTGTAACCTCATCCAAGTGGCAACGAATTGAAACTGCTTTACTAGCATAACTCTCCCAATCCTGTGCTTTCTTCAAGATAAATTCTAATCCAGTTAGATATTTCATTAACGGACTACTACTTGAAAATGATAGTACACGTCGAATGGATGTTTGTAATTCATGTAGTACGGGATGATCGGGCCATTCAATAAGTATTTCATCTAAACGGCACATTAAACTTTTCATAACCGCCGGTAACTCTTGAGCTTCACCAATGTTAGGGTCCTGGTAGAAGTCGTAAATGTAGTCGCGATATCCTGGTAAGAAAATTGTATCTTTATCCGCTAAATCGACATCTGTGTCTGTTACCTCATCCAGTAAAAACTTACTCATCAGGATATGAGAACGAATGCAAGATGAATCCAGATCAGCATTAACAGCAAATTTTAATAATTTTTTGATCGAACTAGCCAGCACATATTTACGTTGAAATAATGTTTTATAAACTTTATCTGAATATTTGAGTACGTTATGATCACTTATCTTCTCCAATGTTGATAAAATACCGAAAACTACTCCGTGTAGGCTCGTTAACTCTTGAATATCAACGTCTTGAAAGTCAAATTTCGATAGCGTACTTTCCTTCGTCATCGTACTGTCTTGAGTCTCCTCAAATTCATTATTGTATGTAGGAAATAGTAGTCTAATTTCCTCATTGTCATGAATCTCTTCATCTTCCGTTATATGCTCTTGAATTTTATATTTAAACATACTACGTTGCTGATCTTCCTTTAATTCTTTTTTCATCTGATGGTCTTTCCACATTACGTAATAACACTCAAAAATTGAAAGTACCGGTCCAAAATCGACATCTGCGATACAATAGCTTTGTTCGATGACAGTACTATAAGCTAACAGTAGTAAAATATTTGATAGCTGCGCTTTCAGCTCATTACTTTTACGTGGAGTACTTGTTCCGACGATACTTTTAAAAACAGAGTTTACGTTTGAATCTAGTAAGTATGTAATTGTTCGAGCGTTATCATCAGCTGGGTAAACAATTAATGTTCGTATAATGCTATCGCTAATTAATTTTAAATCCCAGAAATTAGAATTGTCCTGATTATCTGATTTAAAGAATTGGGATACTTGATGAATGTTCATTGTCGGTGATGCTGAAAGTCGCATTCCAAAACGCATAAATGACAATGCTATAGAAAACGGCATATGAATATCAACATAAGCAGGATAATTTGCCTGTATATTATTTATAACCCCTAACATAGATCTTTGCCATGCAATTTCCTTGGCCAACGACGTTTCATCACGTTCAGAAGGTATTCCTTTGCAGTTCTCTACATTTAAACTTTGTAACAGCTGAACAATATTAGCAGGTAACGTTAAGCTTTGTCGAATATTGTTAATATCTAATATTAACTTATCATATTGAGGTGAAGATGGCCTAAAAGCAGTTTTATTTTCCAATTTCTTGATAGATTCTTGCAAAGAACAACGCCTTTTTATCACATTTTCTTCATGAGGTGACACATAATATGGTATCTCAGTACAACTTGGTTCATTATCACTAGTGTAGGGAAATCCGGCCAATAAATTATATGCTTGTAGTCTTACTTTGATTTCAGACTTAGTTTCTTCTAATTCTTCTTTAAGAAAATTTAACTTTGTTGCACGTTTGATTAATGGATCAACAGGATCTGTAGGTGCTGCAAAGATTGATAATAATAATCCAAGTTTGACCCACGCTGAGCCCAAATAGAACAGCATACAACGGTCAGATTTAATCTCTCTATCATCGCTAAGATAACTCTCCATTGCTAAGCGTAAATCTTCCAGTAACCCTAGTACTAAATTCTTCACCAATTGGAGGCTACTGCGGTATGCCATATCTGAAGAATTTTCTATTTCAGTATCAGCAATTGCAGCACTCAACATCTCCAAAAATTTGATGTCTTGGACCTTCCGTATTGACAAGCAATCAGTAATAAAGCTATTACACAGATCATCTAGTCTTGGCATTTCAGTGGCAAAAATTGTTCGATAAGCTAACAATACTCTAGATGTCATGAAACATATAGTATTATAATTTGTACTCCATATATTGTTATAACTGTGACAGATTTGTGAGAAATTGCACCAAAGAAATGAAGCTATAGTATTTAATTGCTTAATTTTTTCCTTCAATTGACCAATCTGGGCTAGATTGTAATATTTATTACTGATTGCAGTTTCCTGTGAGATTAATCCAAACATACTATCAGTGATAATGTTGCCGTAAAATAATTCACACGGTCCTCCCAAGTCATTCTTTATATCATTTTCAGTTAAAGATAAGAGGCTTTGCCATCTAAAGACACCCTCACTACCACTGAAGTCCCAATATGAGTTCATAGTATCAAATAATAATTGTTGCGTAGTTACCTCCAATAGGTCAATCTTATCCTCACATTCAAATTCATTCATTATACGTCGGAACGGAGAGAAGTACTTGGGTGATTGCATAGTATACCGTAAACCGAATTCTACATGTTGACGTAATTCCTTAAAAATACCATGCCAGTTAACATCTTGTCTATTTATGTCATAAAGCCAGGCTATCAAAGTATTTTGGAGAAGCTGTCGGTGAGTAATGATACTTTTTTCAAACACAGGTCCAAAGTAGTTAATTGTACTTGAAAGGTCTATTAAATTCATTTCTAATTCATTCGATTCGTCAATCGTAGTACCGAAAGATTGGAGAGAATTACCAATTTTATCATTTTGTAATGTTTCTTCCACTTTATTGATAGCTGATAATATATTAAGATTATCAACCAAACAGTCACTAATGTTTTCTTTCTTAACGAACATCACTGACGCAGCAATATTTAATATCAGTTGCCGAAAATAATAGTCGGATCGCAAATTAAATTGTAACGCCAGCAATCTCATCATTTTCAATGAATCTACAGGAATATCATAACGATAAATTTTTAAGCTTCTATCAATATGAACTATTTTCATATTTAATTCTAGATGCTTCTGACTTTTATAAGCCATTGGTTTATGAAAGATTTTCAGACCGGCAGTTTTGAATAATTTCGTAGTGCTGTAATCAAGGTAACTGTTTAATTTCTCTACTACAACTTGTAATTCACCTTCGATCGTTGCATTATAAGTAAAGGAAAGCTTGTTTAAACACTTAGACTTGAACCATTTCCATAACAACGATAAAGTTTGAATCTTGAACTTTTCAAGGGGCAAATTACACTCCTGATATAATCTAGCTCGCCAATTTAGGCAATCTAACAGTTCTTCTGCAGCATTATCTGAAATAGTCCAGGACTCATTACAAATTGTATTAAGAAAGCATTTATCGAAATTTCGAAACAAAGGTTCTATATGAGCAATTACTGGATGAGGCAAATCGATTATTGATATTTTCCCCTCCTTTGCAAGCTTCGATGATGACAGTAAAGAATTATTAGTTTTGTGAACATTCCAGCAACGTCGGAAGTCACATAATTCTTGGGCATGATTTTGTATAAATTGTAAAAGAATAGCTTTCTTATTAATTGAAGAAGATGAGCACTGGGCAACTATTTGAGTTGTTGCCTCTTTGGAGATGCCAATATTTGAAAAGAAGCCGTTAGGTAAATGTTTCTCCGAGAGTATAAAAGGAAGAAAGGCAGGTATTTCGTCGTAAAGACACCGTGTATATGGATGTTCGAAAACATCAATTAAGAGCTTTTCGGCGTAATTCAAGTAATGTAATATAGCAGAATCATTAAAATATCCTTTTAGGTAACATATCCAATTCCGACGAAGTTTCCAATCTGCCATCGAGCTTTTTTCAATAAATATCTTTATGGCATTTTGCTTATCACGAGTCAAGCTACTTTCATCGGTGTTCACCAATAATGACTGCAATAGATATCCCTGCCATAAAACGTATCCGTAAATCGGATGAGTAGTCAATTCAGCAACAGACGGAATGAAAATTGCATTTGAATCATCTAGGCGATTTATCGATTCTATGTCAGTTATGCCTATAGTCTTCTACAAGAATAAAGAAATTGTATGACAGCGATTGTTAATATACTGACACATCTACCAATACATTAGTAAATCAAATCTCAGAATGATAACAAATGATCTCACCCCCTCCTTAATCTTAGCGTTAGGTTGTCCCGGAGAATTTAATCGTGGATTGTTTTTGCATATTAGGCCATGAGAATAATACTTACTTGCAAGCTGGGATTCAGATAACATGGTCTGTCGAAAATTGACTATTTTAATGAAAAGAAACAATATTTTAACGATTTTTGTAACCGCCAATCGCTTAATATGATCTTAACATTATTAACTTCATATTCTGACCTGTACCGTCGTCAAGTGATACCATTTGCTTCGCTATAAGATCTAACATAGCAGTATCGCGCAATCCAGTGGCTCTACATAATGTATGAATATCTTGGACGCTAAAAGAATCATTAAGAAATATCTCAATACCACGATTTCTCATAGCCCTTGATAGATCTCCATGCTTAGGGTCAACACACATAATGATTCGGAAATTAGGATGTGGTCGAACGTTTTCTAGTGAACCATCAAGCATGCCACGTTCGGTAATTACTAAAGACCCGTTAGGTTCCAGTAGCGGATTAAGACGATCTAGTACTGACGCATTACAAAAACTAGCGTTGTCAATGAGAAGCCAGTAACCATTCTTCATGGCTTCAACTACAATGCTTTCAATCCATTCAAATTGACCTCCTAGTTTATTCGCATGTTGTTGATACATTTTCTTAACCTTTTGAATTTCTCTTGGTATCTTTTGTAGATCATCATTAAAGCTAAATACTTCAAAAGATTTCGTTATGTTATCTATGATATCGTCCAGATAATCTACTATTTGCCAAAACGAATTTTCAAACCCTAAGTTACTATCGTATATATTCTTAAATGACAGCCACTTATAGAATAACTTGGATATATCAGAATCTCGATTAAATTGTTCCGATGTAAATCTGTTACTGCATAAAAATACCAGATTATCTATGGATTCTATTAACTGTTTTATATGTCGCGTTATTGACACCTGCTCGAAACCTCCGAGCAATTCTGTAGTATCCATTGAACTATTTACAGGAAGCACTTTTAAGATGTTACCAGTAAGTTCGGAAAGTATCCTTACTAAAGAACTTTTACCACATCTACTATTGCCAATTATTATAGGCATCCATTGCATCTCCATACACGTTGCGACAGCTTCTAGCGGCTGCAATATATTTTGTAAAATGTAGTATTCCCTATTTTCAATGTTATTGCCAGATATTAAGCGACGCGGAAGACAGGTATAACCAAGCTGAACAAAGTCAGACGACAGCCAAAATTGATGACAAGATTTATACAGCTGGAGCTTTGGATCCAAATGGTTGTCTTGATCACAAAAGCACTCACTATATAATCTATATATCATTTCTCTATCACCATCAGTTCGCATTCTAGATGCATAAATTAACTCAACAAAGCGTCCCGGGTTTACTTCACCGATTTCTTGGTAACGATACAACAGTTCGCACCAGCGAAACAAGTCTCTTAAATTAAATTCCCACAAATTACCAGTTAAACCCCATTTACGCTCAATCGTGACTTCTTTATAGATTAGAGAATTGAATGTAATCATTTTCTGCAATAAATCAGTATCTAAAGTTGGATATGTACTTTTACAAATAAATAAGTAGTCCTGTTCCGTCAATGGATCGATATACACCTGAGTAAAGCGATTGATAAATGATTTGGGAAGGCCTTTTCTACCACCACCTTGTCCAAGAGGATTTTGGCAAGCAAAGATTCGAGTATTTGGTTGGACATTAAAGGTCAGACCTAGCTCTGGAATAAAGACTTCTCCTCTGTGATCGAAACAAGCATTAAGACCCTCTAAGACTGGTTGCGAGGCTAAATTTAATTCATCTAGTAATATCCATTTGCCTGCTTTTAACGCCGATAAGAATGGGCCATCTCTCCACCTAAATTCACCGCTATTGCCACCCTCAACTGGAAGATCACAGCCAAATAAATCAGTAATATCGGTTTGCTCAGACAGATTTATCCTTACTACTTCATTAAGGGTTGCTTTAGCAAGGGCTGTTACTAAGCTGGTTTTACCAACACCCGGTGAGCCCTCTAGTAGGATAGGTTTATTTAGCTGCAATCCTCGCAGAAGTCGTAACGCATTGAATATAGTTGTTGGAGCTTCTATTGCATAATTAAAGCTATCATAGCTATATTTACTTCCTTTCGATATTGAAAAATATTCAATTGAAAACATTTCGGGTGATGAATTGATAATCAAATTTTTCGGTTGACTACCGACTATCTTGTTTACTTGAATCTGTATGTTATTATAGATACTAGTATTAGCAATTTGATTAATAATGAAGTCAAAACAACTCTGTCTGCTATTTGAAATAGACGCAGTATTATTGGTCAATCCACTGCCAGAACCAAGACCATCGATAAAAACCAGACAAGCCCCATGTATGTATGATAAGCAAGAATTCATTTCATATTTAGCAGTACATACATTAATAAAATTAGTCCACGATAGTAAATCCCTTATACTAAATACGAAGTTATTAATTAACTTTGATTTCGAAAACCAATCAATAAAGTTCAAGATATTTTGGCCTATTAATCTCTTTTCATCGCTGCTAGTAGGTAACGTTAAGTTATTTTCGATAATCATCATTAAGTCGTGACGAATACTAGTTACTGGGCACCAAATCTCTGTAAATCGATTGCGAAGGGCTGGAGATAACTCCTTCTTACCATAGTCACCGCTAGGGTTCATTGTAGCGACAACTTTAAATTTAGGGTGGGCGATAATCTGCTCAACTTCATCAGTTAAGGAAGCATTTGTGGCCCCCTTTTCCGCTAAAACTAAGAGTCTCTTATCAGACTCTAAGACACTATTCAACCTTTCAAGCACCGAATCATCAGCTAAGGATATCTCATCAATAAGAAACATACCTCCAGATTGCATAGCCGTCACTAGCGGACCATCATACCATTTAAAAAGTATGCTATTTTTGGAATCTGCACTTTCAGTGGTATCGCACTGACGTAATGGTCGTAAGTTACCAATAAAATCAGCGGTATCGGTGTGCATGTGGCAATTGACAGTGAACAATTCCTGCCTATATAATTCTGCAAATACCTGACAAACAGTCGTTTTACCGCAGCCAGTTTCACCTACTAGTAATACAGGTTCACCAAAACTCAAAGCACGGCTAACAAGAACAGCGAGCCTTCGAAAATTATGGGTTAGTACAACACGTGGTGTCTCCGTATAGCCATCCTGTAAAGACATAATAGCATTTAATGATGTACGTGTAGTATCCGACCAATGCGTTGAAGTAGTAAGCATTCGTTCATTATTTGATCCATATAGTAATTCCGGGTTAATTTCTCTTTTAAAGTGCTTTTTGATAACATCTATAATGACTTGCTCTTCACTTTCGCAGCGCACTCTACCTGCTAACAGCATATAACCTTCGTCGGCCAGGTGCTGATCCCAGTCATAAAATTTTTTTTCATCACTTCTTTCAGCATTGCGATAACGTTCAGCCCAACGGAACAAATCTCGTAATGTGATAAAGCCTCTTTTACCAGCAAAAACATTAGACTGGCATCGAAGTGTCTGTAGATTATGCATTACTTTGACAAGCTTCTGACCATACGATTCCGGAAGTTTGCAACGTTCACATAGTATTGTTATTAATTCTTTTGATGGAATTTCGTCATAGTGTAATTCAATAAAACGATTTCTAAAGGCTCTCGATAAAATCTTTCTTCCACCGTAATGACCAGCAGGATTTTGCGTAGCAAAAATTCTGAACCGATGGTGGGCTGGAACTACTTCCTGTGTTTCAGTGATAAAAAGTTCTCGGTTATCATCTAAAACTCGATTAAGAGCTTCTAATACATCACTTGGAGCGAGATTTAATTCATCCAATATAATCCAATAGCCTTTACGCATAGCCATGGGCAGAATACCTTCCTTAAAATATAGTTTGCCATTCTCATTGGCAGTGTAACATCCAATATATTCTTGTAGATCGGTATGTTCATGATTATTAATACGTACACAATGATTACCTGTAGCCTCAGCTAGCCAATGTACAAGACTTGTTTTACCAACGGAAGTTTCACCCTGTAATAGTATAGGGAAGTAACTTAGAGAAACTATTCTAGCAAGGTCTTTCAAGTGCTGCTTTACAGTTGGAGTCATAATATAATTTTCATCGATTTTTTTAATTTTTTCTCCGGCATCGATCCAATATCCTTCAATCGGAACATTCTTGCTAGCATGAGGCTGGGGCAGAGGTATCTGTAACACGGAATTCTTTATACTTGTGGTGGAATTAGTATTTACAATGCAAGATCTGATCAAAGATTCAACAATGTCGTGAGAAGGCGCATCCAGCTGTGTCAGAAAGCTTACGCAAAAACATTCGTACAAGGATCTAATACTAGTCCCACAGGGGTTAGTTGATGCTAGGTTTAATGCCCTACATAAAGTTCTAAGAGTAAAATTAGGCCTACGTCCAGTTCCATCACTTAAAGAAACTTCCGATAATTTTCTAGCTTGCAGATAAAACTTTATTATACCATCAATTTGTAAGCCAGATAGCGCTAAACCTTCCATATAATCTGTAACTAATATCTTTAGGTCATTCTCGTGTAATAACTCATCAACAAATACTTCTGTGAATCTGTTCCTAATACCAGTAGGGATGTCCTTTTTACCAATATCGTTAGCGGGATTCATACAAGCAAATAAATGAAATCCTTCTTGTCTCAGGACAGGCATTATATCTCCTTTCTCTGTCAAAGCAATAGAACCAAATTTGCTTTCCAATATGCTATTTAAGCACTCTAGCGTTTCAGATGAAGCCAAGTTAATTTCATCTAATAATATCCATTCACCATTTTTTAAGGCTTCTGTTAAGGCGCCCTACAATAAAATCAATCAGTTTAGGAAATTAATGGCCCGGAAATAAATTAATTAAGCATACATCTTTTTCGACCTACTTCTTTAAAGGAGAATAGCAGCGCACTTTCAACGAATTTAATCTGCTTTTTCAGTGTATCTATTTCGCTTTTTAGTTCGACCCAATTACTTCTTAAAGTATCTTTATGGCTAGTATCTGCTAGATTAATGATGTATAGCACATTACATTTAATCATTGGGAAATCCCTACATACTGCTTAATTATAATATACCTAATTTTGTTATAGCAGAAACTATAGCGTGTTCGCAAAGTTTTAAAATTGCATTCCATTCTTGGCGTCTAAATGATTCCTAAGATAAAATTTTACATAGTTGTCTTATGATTAACAGCGTTAGTTGGAAGGCTCAATGATAGCAACTCACTTGAATATGGCCAAGAAATTTTATATTCTGCTTCTTTGAGAAGGTTTGGCAAAATAAGGTCTCAAACTTTTGACGGAATGGGGTAATTACATATCTTAATTCGGCAGGCTTAAATCTAATTTGAAATTAAATCATTAATTTATCATAATGGCATAATTCAATCATATTATACAATAAAGTAACTGTAGACCTACCCGCCTAATAAATCAACGGTATCACTTTGCTGACTCATATTAATGACAGTTAATTTGTGACCTAAGGGTTTAATAGCAACGAATATATACAAAATTACTTACTGTGAGCCTACACAATTAGTAGAAGCACTAATGATCTTACCTAATTCTCGAGCTAGAAATTGAATAGTACTTGTTTTACCAGTACCAGTCTCACCAACTAGAAGAACTGGTTCCTGCAGTTTAATGCACTTTGTAATACGTTCCAACAGAATGCATGCTTGTCTTGTAAATGAAAATCTTTTAATGTTAACATCATTCCTACAACGTATTACATCGAATTAAAAGATCTTAGCCAACAATAGCCATTAAAGATGCCAATCTACCAAAAATTTACTATTTTCCTAATGAGGTTCCATAGCTTAGTAAGTGCTAACTTACCATGATAACAAATTACGCTTGCTTCTAACTTTGCCAATAATAGTATTACCGATAGTTATTGAGTCCGAATTACTTTGTATTTGCGGTTTATATTTACGGAATATGTATTCTACCTATAACATTTAAAATATTAATATTCTTATTAACTTTTAAATGACGAAATACAAAGAATGCTATAGCTGTATTGTGTCCAAGTATCGAACTGTGTAGCGTACTTTATCTTTTGATAATCCGAATTTTCCTCCAATCGTATGCAATATCAGCAACCTTTCGTCGCGTGCAGCGACAGCAGAACAGAAGCAGTCGTACACCTACCGAAAAAGTAGAATTATAACTGGAGAATAAACTATTTTTGGCGAATTTGTTTGCACACCTCCTGAAAAATTTCAACAGCTTCAATGCCGGACCAAGAATAAGATTGTATAGCTGATGCTATTCGATTGCAACATTTCATGAAATCTCTACATATAGGATAGAATAAGTCTATGAGTTATTGCAAAACCTCTGCATTTCTTCCATTTAACAATAACATAGGGTGCAGCAATCTCAAATTCGTTCATTTTAAAAATGCACATATACCTCGTAGATAATAATCGTGTACTACCGCAGAAATAACTACCACTTAGATTGCGTTTTTCCTCTCTTAGTATTTCGTAAACCTCTAGAATCTTCTTAAGGATGGTGGTTATATTAGGAAATCGGATGGTAGCCACCTTAAGCAGCAATAACGTAAGAGTATTTTTACATTCAAAAGCGGTGCATACCTAACGAGAGACATGAATAAAGATACATTCTATAATCGAAATGTTATTCTATACACACGATATATACCTTCATTAACTCAATATCAGTTAAACTTGGCAGATGGACTCTTGTCAAGTACAAACAGAGTAATGTAAATTCGCTGTACATATTCGGGGTGTAACCTTCTTTCTCATCTAGTGGCAATCTATATAGTATAAAACAATTAAGCCAATCCCAGTAACCTTTCAATTAGCCGTGACATATCTATGCTAACCTGTATGTCGCAAAGAGTCGAAAGTCAGGATGTACTCTAATTACTGCATTTTGTTCTAAAATAGTTAAGCGGCCGGTCTCAAGCAATGGAAGCAGAATCGAAATCTTTGATAGAATAAGGCAATAAAAATCGATTAAATTAAAACAGCTACTCTATGTTAAGAGAAATATTTCAACTTGAACCGAAAGCTTACAACATCCATTGGAGCACAATCAATATCTTCTAAGAGAAGCCAATATCCTTCTTGCACCGCCTGAAAAAGGAAACTGTCTTTAATTTTTATAGCATCTAGTTAACGCTATCAAGCATGATGTTACCCTAAGCCTTAACAGAAGCTGACAGATTAAAGACGATAAGGCATTATATGCTTACACGAGTTAAAGCACCGGGCCTCCATACAAATTCTCCAGGTACGTTAGTACAACAATACGCACCTAATAGAGACTTTATGATACGCAACATATACATATTACAGTCGCAATCCCGGATCAAAAAATTTAATATATACGCGTCCAGGAGTTGACAAAATTACAATGCTAAAAGACTATTTTATGAGTTCTTACTTTACTATCCATTTGATCGCTCATTTGGACTTTGATAAAATTGGGTGGGCCTATGCGTCCTGTCACTTTTGCTAAATATTCGATGATCATGGTCTTACCAGATCCTACGTAACCTTCAAGTAAAATTGATGAACCAGAAGAAATAGCTAATGCCAATATTTGTAATACTCGAGATGTTGTATCAACGAGCACTGTACGATTGGTTTGGAATATTTCCTAATGTAAGCAAATACCATGTTCACTTATGACAAGCCATATCACCCATACGATGAATAGTTAATTGATAAGGTAAATTAGTATTATCGTTTACCTCATTACTTTTCGCTGAGCAGATTGGTAAAAGAACTCCGCAAACGTTAACTACAGTATCTACCAAAGAGGATGATGGTATTTCCAAAAAATTTTCAACACTATTTTCTGAATCTCTTTCTTTTTCAAGTACTATATCAATCATCGAAAGTTCTTTTTCGAACGGCACACAATAGAGAAATCTAAAAATGAAACGAAATTTTAGTATTATAATGAGAACTGAATAAAATATTTCCACATAGGAAATTATAATAAAACAGTTGCACATTGATGTCGGTTGAATTCAGTTTATGTACATGTCAGTGACAGCCATAAAAATATATGAACGTACCTTAAAGTGAGACGATCATCAATTTCGGATGGCACCAATGAGCTCACAAATTTGCGGCAGGCGCCATTATTTAATTTGGTTGTTATAGCATAACATTGGGCAATTAACCTTATAACCAATATTAAAGAGTTAAAAATATAAGATTTACGGCATACCGTAACATTTCATTGCATTATCATATCGAAATATATCTTAGAAAGAACATTTATCAATGCGAATGCTAATTCAGTTAATATTTCCCATACATCGAACATTAAGTTGTATAGAAATATACATTTGGGCCCATTAAGGACTGTTGCCGCACAAAAATCGTACATACCATCTTAAGTCTGAACATGGATGATCGATAAGTTGCAAAAACTTGGACCAATCGTAAAAGTGTACAAAAGTTTCTCTCGAATATCGAAGAAGTCTATATAAAAATGTTCCAATAAAGAATTATATTGACATGAATGAATTTTGATTCTTTTCAGTAATAACCAATGTAAGATTTGTATAACCTAAATGCTGTCTCCGCTATGATGCAACATTCTTCATCATCCATCTAATGCGTTGATATTTACAAGAATGCATAATAAGGGTTAAAAATAGTTAGAAAAACATTACGGTAGATCACATAGATGCAATATCATTATATACGTACATACATATAATTTTTTAGATAATTAAGCTGATCTTAACAATTTACCTTATTATTTTCACAAAGTTGATAAAAAAAAGGTGGATTCGATTTTAGATATTTTACAACAAATCTGAAATGAATAATGTAGCATTGAACACATCATCATAACCACAAAGTAGTCTAATCGTGTGTGTATGTAATATTATTTTATCTTAGTACAGTACTGAAGGATTTTAGACTGAAGTTGTTATGACATAATCATCCATATTGTAAGTAATATGTCTCTGTACAGTATTAATAGCTTACGGAAGAATACGTGGAGTCTGTGGTAAAATTCGACTCAGGCAATAAGAAAAATGCTGATGCCATAGCCAATTGAATTCTTGCGACTTAGGGCAACGCCGATTACATCTTTCGATCAAGTCAAGGATAATCGCACGAAAAGCTGAAGCAACATGTAAAGTTAATTTTGTGTCCAGTAACATATCAGCAACTTTATCGAGTAAAAGTTGGACGTCCTAGAACAAAAAAAGCCATGGTTTAGTACACCGATACAATTAAAAAGTTTAATTTAAGGCGTCAATTATAATTACTGATGATATATAAGTTGGAATTTTACTCATAATTCGCAATCTAGTGGCAATGAATGTCTTTTATGGTATCAAGCACTCTTAAAATTATAATTATGTGATATATATTTTCTACAGTATTAGCTTATTCATTCAATTATTAGCATTTTCATTGTTGAGCTAAATATACGAAAGCAGAGCAAAATAAATGAACTTTTTTAAGTTCAATTAGTTTTTGTAGTTTAAAATGTCGATAAAATGCGCGTTAGCTGAGATAACTTTCAGTAGTGGCGATACTTGACCCGAAATTGGGTACACGAATCCACAATATATATTCAATAAATAATTACATACGGGTATATAATCAATTGATTGAGTATTTCGTGGAGTTCAAGCATGTCCAGTAGTTGCAAGGTAATGCTACAAACGGTGTGTAACCAGAAATCGATTCTACCCATCACATTAATTTGTACTATATACAGCACAATACTATGCTGTCGCAGTAAATGCTTTTACTGCTGGACCGTATACCATCAAGCATATGCGTATTATGTGTGTATATGCTGCATGACGTTGATATTCATTCAATTTCTTAGCCGTAGTATTCAGTAAAAGCATAAAAGACTAATAACTTTAAAATACTTAATTACACATTGAGCATAAATGCAATCGATCTTAGATATTGTATATTAAAGTGAGCACCTATATTACCGTAGAAAATTTCTGCTTTATATCAGACCAGCAATGAAGTAACTATTTCGATTGCTGAATTGGATATCCATCAAGCATATCCAGTCAACGTGCACAACACGGTTTTAAGGTTGATAGTAGGTTTTATTTTATATAAATATAGCTACTAGTAAGCTATAAAAGCCAGGCGGTCTCAAGTTGTTAAACTATAAATGACTTTGAATGGCAAAATCGATTTAGATATGTATACAGTAGTACAGTTGTCTAGTTTAGGATTTAAATCAAGCATAGTTGTACTGGTACTCGTACGGGTACATGATACTGTGCAAATATGCATGCAATAACTTGATCGGTCAACGTGTATTAGATTTGACCTAGCTATTTATTACTTATTTTGCACCTCAATTCTGCCAAACGTCAACAGAGTGATCGTTATAGAAAATACCTTTATTAGGTACATTGTACTGTATAGCATATATACTTCGTGGAACATGCCTTGGTTCCTTCGTTGTACTTACATACTGTACGGGTCTATATTGTGCTTAGTGCTCTAATTTCTAGTTCAACGAGTAAAATTTAGCAGAACACCGTAAGCTATTACATGAGTGACTGCTTCAAAGTTGTGCAAATTCGTTTTAAGATCCAATATAAGCTATAGCAGACAGGTAATTTCAAGATACTCACAAGATTACTTCCATATTGCCTTACTGGCAACATGATATCTTCATCTACTCCAATCTTCTCACACCATGATGATAATTTGGTGAGGTTGATAAAAAAATTAGCTGTATCCATCTTGACTCTCTTTCCAATCAATCAATTCCAATATGATGACGTAATTTCTCCGGGAATGCTATCAGTACAGCAGTCGATAAAGCAACACCATTTACACATGCACCAATTCAATCAGTTTCTAACTCATTCACAGGAATGTCAGGCTAAATTGCAAAATAGCCGGCTTTCCAGAATGAATGATGAAGGGAGTATTGCTATGAATAACTGCAGGTAAGTAAGTACTCCAATCTTGATCGGAGAGGACATCAACTGGTTGGTGTAATTTAACTACAGTACACGTGCGCAAGGACCCAGCGTCCAGTCCGGTCCAGTCCAGTACAGTATCGTAGGGTTGTAGCACCCTGTACTGTACACTGTACTGTACAATACCTAGAACTGTACAACTAGTCACTGTGTTGGCAGTAAGCAGTTCCTATCATTCGTTACAAATATTGACATACTATACTGTTGTGGTCTGTAACCGACTCGTGCATACAGTACTCTACTGTATACTGTGCTCCTAGTGAGGGAATCGGCGATACTATCAATATACCGTGGGAATATTGCACCTCGATTTTTAAGAATTAACCAGTTTATTAATTAATTCAATGATTATAGCAATGTAACTTCCTTTTTATAATTATTGATATATAATAATCTATATCTACATACGAGTATATAATACTGTGCCTCGATTTTTAAGAATTAACCAATTTATTAATTAATTCAATGATTATAGCAATATAACTTCCGTTATATAATTATTGATATATAATAATCGATATCTATATACGAGTATACTGTCCCTGTTACGCATCTCACTTTTACAGATGTGTGTGCGCTTTACAGTTATAAGCAATGAACTACAAATTAGTATAGAAAATGTATCTAAAATAGTACGCAGAAAGCTAATAATACTGTACTATCTTATCTGAAATGTGTGAGCGTAAGTATGGACCTGATAGAAGCAGCTACTCATAAAAAGAGTATAGCATAACATAGTGTATAAAATATGTAATGTGAATGGCATAAATGCTCCATTTTCTACTTGCTTATACTGTATAAAGTTGTATTGCGCAGTATCTGACATTGAAAGTATATATCATGTTGAAAACACGCTAAGCACCTAAAAAACCATGTAAAACGAAGCAAAAATGAAATAAAGTGACGTACAGTACTTGTATTATTAAAAAAAAGATTTTGTGTGTGTGCGTACATATTACAGTGCATACTATCTATAAATATAATTCTTTATGTACTGTACGCTAGCAGGAAATATTATACAATATCCATACGCTTCGGATAGAACGTAACTTTAGTTTCACATAGTCTTACTATAATATTGAGAGAGAAAAGGCGTCACTGTATAATGTCAAATTTATTTATTGTACAATTGTACATCCGATGAAATAATTAACTCTAAATTCTCAACTTAATTAAGAGAAATTTTATAATAATGGAGACTGCACTAATGCATAATACAAGTACGAATGTAATGATAATGTTAACCTTCGAAATTGAAATTCTAGTTTAGGAAAGCAATCGAAAATCAATACAGTACACCGTCATTTACATTTCTTCGATAGTCTCGGAGATAGGAAATAGAAGGATTTCGATGTTACGTTTAAACGAATCAACAAGTTTAAATATCTATCTAGTCAGTCACAGAGTAGGGTTAATCTGCATATTACATATTGTATACAATATGAGTCTCACAGCCACAAATTGTAAGACTATGCACTATCAATGAAAGGGGAAATGATATCTTCACCAAAATACTGCAGTGACTGGCATACACAATGTACATTATACGTCAACTCTACATCCTAACCATTCGGCGCGACTTAGCGCATACACAGTGTTATTTGTCTACTTTGACTCATGATTCGGGTGGTATCGTTCATAAAAATATCACGAACCCCGCCTCACTAGCAGTCATTGAGGTAGTAGAAAATAGAAATAATAGTATTAGTATCAGCGCTAGGGTACAATTTAATAGATGACGATCATAGTACATAAAATGCAACAGTATCCGGACAAAATTTGTTACAATCCGCATCACAGCTCCTGATAGCTCGTTTGTAACTAGTAATATATATTACAGGCTACTTATAGTTCAATCAGAAAATGAATAGTCACATTTTCTAATTTTAATAAATTCTCTTTCATTCTTGCAAGATAACGTATATAACTTGTTTACTTAGCTTAATCTGCTTTGAATATGACGACCATGAAAATGATGTTAAGTACAAGATATTCTTTACCGTTAAACAGCCTATTGAAATACGGCATGCTGGTATTTCAATACTAGCGGTCAATCATTCGATAGTAAAAAGGACTGCAGTAGTTTGTAATAATTACGTTTTAATAGAATACTCAAAATTCTGAACTTTCCCAATCGAAAATAATATAATGGTAATCAGTAAACAATAGACAATTGAGGTAGCCCCTTCGTACATTAACTTGGGTAAAAAGACACTCCATGAAAATGGATGATATCTCATAACATCAACGAGTAAATAATAGAAGGAAATAATTTGCGATCTGGACAATAACAGGACACCACAATATTGCCATAAATTTAGATAGCTGTTGCTGTAAAGATAGTAAAACATATAGAGATACTAATTAGCCCTTCGAATAAATACGTCCATATTTAACGAAGTCAATGCACGCATATTTAGGTTGCAAACCTCTGTTTTAAACTGTATATGATAAAGGACATGGCTCCGATTAGTTGACCAGTGTAGGTACCGACAAACGTTAATATTACCATTGCAATATCATTGTGCCCTCTTAATCCAACGAATCCAGCTGAAATATCAACTGTGGCCAAACTATTAGAATTTCCCTAAACAAAACAATAGCTCGGCTTAGTTTAATATATAGTTCTATTAAAAGGAATGTTAGATCATACTGTAGACTAACAAGTGCGAAATAGCATGCTTGCCCAATACTATAATGAGCACAGGCTACGAGTAAGGAAGAAATTCTCAACCTGTTGCAAAAAAATGTTTTTGTCGATATTAGTAAAAGTAGCATCGAATAAATTATATAATAATCCTTAGTTCTATAACATATTGTATACTTTGGCCAAATGACTTTGTCGAGTAAATATATCTGCAGTAATACCATGGCCAAAATTGTCGCATTGTGACATCGCGCTAACAGCACCGATAATAAAACTACTCCAGAAAATATCAAGTCCAACTTCTTTACTTTACCTGTAAAGTACTTAGCAATTAGTAGGTTCGCTCCAATTCATAGTAAGATAATTCAAATTACAAAGAAAAAGGTCTATGTTCCTCACATCGACAAAAAATGAATGACCGAATGAGAAGGGTAAGTATACACAGATAAGTTATCCTCGCTTCTATGATACCCCTAATAGTTGCAACATTGCAATATGTATCAGTAGCATCACTGTGAAGCTAACTACACAGTAAACTATTTTTACTTACATATTAGATAGAGGTATAGGTAAGATAGTAGTTCCAAGTGCTGCTCGATATGCATAACAGCATAAAAGTCCGCAAGCTATAATTACTTGTTCGAACTTTGTATGGCACGTCGTGCGTAAAATATGAATTGCCAATAAAGACAGGAGGGAAGTAATTGATAAAATAACTTTGTTATCGGGTCTATTCCATAACAAAATTTAAGACCATTTTTAATTATTCTCATTGCATTATATGCAGTACCATGAAAATTTACATCTATAAACTAATTACTTACAAATTTAGCCAGTCTCCGACGTCTGGAAGATGGGACCATTTATCACCTGTTCGATTCCACGACCTGATAAGACGGCTGCAGGCCAAAATGCAAGTAGAACAAAGAATTTCCTTCTTCGCTTGCCAAATGGAGACTTTATCAGTAGTTGTACTGTCATCAAAGTCGGAGGTAGAGACAAAAGATTGGAGTCTTTGGTCTTCAAAATTAGTTAGATTTGCAGCCATGCCCATCCTATCTTGATGAAAAACAGGTCCAGAATGGGCAGTTTGATCATAGTGTGAGCTACTAACAATCTTGCGGATACGTCTTGTTCCACTTCGGGAAGGAATAGTCCTCGAAGATGCTTTAGCAATAACATTCTCACCCCAACGAGTCTCTGAGAAATACTGTCTTAAAAAGGATAGTGATAACATCGCAAAGAACGTCGGGCATATGTAATACCATGTCTATTGTAATTATGGATAGATATAAATTGGACAGTTTATTTACCGACATGCTCATCTTAATCAACCATAAAATTCTTCTATAATAATTAGAATGTTACCTGGTGTTCTTCCTCGATAAAGCTACTGGAAAATAGCGTAAATGTATGAAAGATAATGCTAATAATCAGAAATTGAAATGCTGTATCAAGCCTACAAAAGTCTATAACCATTCTTTTAAAGTCCTTTGCCAAAACTGCAGCTGAACTTAAGCAACATAGAAAATTCGCTATTCCATAACCGAAGCCGCATACAGTAATTAGAACACAGATAGATTCTATAACGGATGTACTAAAAAGTTTAAATAAATTAGTGTATAGTTATCCGTAAATAAAAGGAATAAGTCCTACGGCATCAATTTTTTCGGATACTTACCTACACAATGCGCTTTTAGTAAAATTTAAACCTGTGCACAATACTAAATGTATTAGCATAATCAAAGAAGAGCAAATAAAGAATATAAAACCAGCAACGGTGCTTGTAAGCTTTTCTATAGGGAGGGTCTGTGGAAATGATCGAAATAACTGAAAGTGGATAAATCCATAGAGCAGGAAAAAATATACCTTAATCAATCATAAAGAAGGTTAACAGAAATTATTCAAACAGAAAATTTTCTAATATGATGCTGCATTAATTCCTATGCATACATATACGTACACATAGCGTATATAGTATAGTATGGAATTACAGTACCTCAAATTGTAATAAAAGTCCAATAGCCATAGTATAAAGGTCGTAATTAGATAAAGAAGCAACCAATCTATCACTTACAGCATGTAATTGGTCAGAATACAGATTTATAATATGTTCTGCTTTCACAATTAGGTGATTACTATTTGAGTGATTTGATCGATGGTACTCTCGAAGCCAATCACTATGTGACTGCTGAATATGTTGATAATGACGCCATAGTGAATCTAGTCATTCAAAATATATCGTAAGATTATTCATTAACATATAGCAATAACATTGAGTGAAGCTTTCAGTAAAATATCTTAAGGTATATACCTGATGGAATATTTTTCTTACAGATGACCATCAGTTGATCGATATTTAACTGAAGAGATCTTAATTTATACCTTAAAGACTCAAGATCATCTTCATAGTTGACGCTAGTTAACTCGTTAATAACAACACCCAAATTATTCTTTGGGATAGGAAAGCCAAAAAGCGTTGAAATTGTTGGCACAAAATCAATTTGATTAACTTGCTTTTGTAACAGCTTATCTACCGTGCTGCTTTTGGGGGATGAAGGTAAGGATTTGTCGGCAAAGGTGGGACTCATAAAGACAAATGGTGTCATTATTTCTGCATATGATGCACCGCCATGGCTGCCAGTATCGCTCATGCCATGATCACCACACAGCACAAACAATGAAGGTAATTTCGTATGTTTATCCTGAACATTACAACGTATTTAAAGATTAGATATTAAACTTGGATTTTCCACTAATTAGATTATTTAACATAGAAAGCTAATAGTTTATACTGGGTACTAACTTTTCAAAGGTACCACTAAATTATATATAATAGTTTAGTTTACCTGATCCTCCAAGGCATTATAGATAACTTTAACAATGTCGTCCATTTCCTTCAATTTTGGTACTACAAGGGGACTGCTTGGTCGGGCCGTATGACCAATATGATCTAATCCGAGGTAATGAAGGATCATCACTTGCCAATCTTTTCGACGTAATTCAGGTCGAACGTGGCGAGTCACATTATTATCAACCTACGTCGCGTAGTAAATATATACGTATCAGTTAAATTACTGTTAATTCAACGCAATTGTAAAATTATCAACTACCATGCAAGAAAAGCTACTATGATATCAATGGTCCAGCAACAAACTAACAATATACAGCAGGCCTACAAAACGATTTTTACCTCATAAAAATCCGAAACAAAAAAAGAAATGACGCCATCTTTTCGCAGAAAGTGCCTTATCAATATCATAAACAAATTAAGTCATTATTAAATGCTATAAGAAGAAGTGAAATGATTGTCAAACAAATATACCCGCATAGGCAATATCAGGCTTACTTAGGAAATAATTTCACCCAGGTATCATCGCCAAAGAAAGTGATATTCCATTTTGCACGGAGAAATTGCGATAAAATATTATCATCATTCAAAGAAGTTGATGCCATATTACCAAAAAAATCCGAAAAGCCAGGTATACTTCCGCTAGTCATAGACTGGAATGAATACCAATAATGTCAAAAGAGTCATCAGAGATAAACTAAATTTATGCATTATATTTCCGTAAAATGTTATCTCCTCCAATATAACTACAGTAGCTACCTACCTTACCTGTTAATAACTGATTAAAGTAAAATAAACCAATTAAGTAACTCTTTAAGTTGGTGGTTATGCATCACAGCAGTCAATATGAAGTAATGTACCTTAATTCTTGGAGTAGTAACTGTAGGTGTATGAGTTTTGACCGGATACCTAGAAATAGGTAGTTGATATCGATGAGCTTTTCAGGTTACATTAATACATGCATTCATTTTAATTAATTAGAATATGCTATCAGGGAATAGCTCTGTAATTGATCTACTAATATACATTGTGACTATTGGTATATTGACGGTCTGGTCTCTGATCTCTTCAACGTTTGCAACCAGGCCTGCAAATCATTACACCTTGTGCAGTAAGAAGTGAATATCTATGCGCGTATCATCATGATTGCTGATTTATTACGATGTTTGATTTAATTACTGATAACATCAAATTTACTAGGTCTCTGTCATTATCTACTTACGCTAGTGCTTGACGTGAATTAATTAACTGCTCAACAAATTGCATACGTTGAGTTTGACTTAAGATAAAATCAGCTCGTAAAGCATCGATGACCATAATGACCAATCGACCAAATTGAGGTGGTATTGTATAATTGCTGCCACACCATACTCCATCGCATCTAGCCGGTTTATACGGTTCTGGTGGAGTAGTCACTAAAGTAGAGTACCCTGCAGCATTAGTCTTAATAGGAAAGTAGCCTTTAGCAAATAGCCCTATTGCAACTAAGTGATAAACTACCAAGATCAGTAAGAATAGTTTATGCCGATCGAGGTCCATCTTTGCATGGGGACAGTACTTCAACGAGAAGAGCCACAAATGATGTCTTAATACCGATCCGTTTGAAAACTAACTTTTAGCACTTGACAGCTATATTCTATGACCATTTAATTAACTTAGCTTCATAGTTTACTAATTGAATAAGAGTTGCATCATTAAAACTTGTTGCAAACTTGTCAAGCTTATGAAGCTGCAGCCATTGCAACGTAGGCGAACTAACTATTAACCTACGGAGTGGAGTGCATTATGGACTCTAACTATATTAATATACTGTTTAGAATAGTACATTGCAACGCATACTGTACTATACTACTGAATTGTACATACTAGAACTAATACCATTATCATGTCAGCTACAGTCTCAGATTGGTCCAACCTATTCAATACTTCTGATGGTAAAACCGCTATCATGTAACCCAAAACATACTTCAGCGCCCACATGTTTACAGTATATTGTATATTACACAGTTAATCGTAAGCAAAGCGCTCACTATGTTCGTTGAAAACTCCATGCTCGGAAAGTCCAAAGCAAGTATGCATAGCTCTGCGATGAGCCAACTAGTGCTTCCGTGGAAGGTTGCCGTGGTTATTGTTGATAAATCCAATGTAAAACAACTATTTCCAAGCATTATACATGCTATTAATTCTGCTAGTTTCGTGGCAATCGATCTGGTGAGTATCATCAAATTTACTGAGATTTGATATCTTCTGTACGTGTCGAACTGTTAAGGGGGAAATGGATTACTAGATTCCCGGTACATCCGCTAGATTAGAGTATAGTTGTTGTCTCATCGCAATTTGAACAGCAATAACTTTAGCTATAGATATTTCGACTATTCCAATCTTTTGTTATACGTATTAACGAATTAAGAGAATGGTGAAATCCACTGATATACGATAGCTGTAAAGTATTGTCCAAGTGTTAGCTTTGATCAATTAATTCGTGGTATATTGTAACCTTCTGTCTAGGAATTAAGCGGCCTCGGGAATAGAAAGGATCTTGGAGCGGCGTAAGTAGAAAATTTTTGAAAAATGCACTTGAAAAATTGTGTTATACCAATGAGAAGTGTACGCAATCATTGCAGGATTAACTTCTAGCATAACTATGGACCTATATATCATTCAGAGATCTTAAATAATTATAATTTACTGTAACTTTTTATCTACTGTACGTAGGTTTATGTTCTACTATGCATGAATAATAATTATATAATATGTACAAAAACTGTGCGACTTACTGTACTGTATATCGTACTTTGTATACGAGTACTGTAGTCGTTATCAACATCACAGTTGATCTACTGTTACTTTATGGGAAATTTTCGCAATTGTCAGCTATTTCATCCTTGAAGAAAGTGCAATCAATATGCTGTCAATCTACCTGGTTGGTGTTGATGCCAAATTATACGCGAGTCATGACAAAAGTTCTTTATATTGCCAGCTCCTTTATGTCGAATCTGTTTGGTATTTCTGAAATAAAAATTCAATCACTAGTATGCAAAATATAGTATGCGTGCTTGCACATCGTTTAATGGCTCGCATGAAGTTTAGCAGATGCAGTAGAACGCATTTGGTTAATTTGAATAACCTAGATAGGCGATTAACATTGTGTAATCCATTCCTTTAGCTCGTTGGATGATCGATATAAAGTCCTCAGTCACGTTGCTGCGACAAGAGCTATCATAGCTCTAGGCATATCCTGCTTTCACAGGCTACAAGTATACGACAATGAAGACGGCGATGCAGAATATACTACCGTAATGACACAGACATTTAACATGATGACGCTGTGCGACGAAGCTTACACAGTAGATCCAGAGTCATTGCAATTTCTAGTACATCATGGATTTAATTTCAACCGACAATATTCATCTGGCATTTCATTTCGTAGAGGAAACGATAAGGTAAACAGGATAGTCTTAAAATATTTTTGTGGAATTTATTGTTTTGCTAGCGAGGTGCTATTGCACTACTAGAGATGCAGTATTATTCATTACAAAACAGACTATAACAATATATCAGGAAATAATCGCAATGTATTAATCTTTATTAGACCGGTGATGAAAATCCTAAAATTGGAAATTACTTACGTCGATTACTCTTGGAACTCATCAAATCTAAAAAGCCTATTATTGTTCATAATGGATTAGCCGATCTAGTCTTTTTATACCAAAATCTGTATTTAGAGCTTCCTTTAAAATTAGACACTTTTGTTGCTGACTTATCTGAAATGTTCGAAGGCGGTATCTATGACACAAAATATATTGCTAGAGTGAAAGGCGATGAAAGTAGTACATATCTACAATATGTTTTTAGAAAACTGTAAGTGGCTACGTGGTTATGAAATTTATGCTTTGCATATAATTTTTCTTATTTGCAGTAAATTGCTAATGTCAGTCATATATAAAGAATTTTATTATTTCACTATTTGCACTACAGGCAAAGAGAAAATGTGCAAAATCGCAGTAATAATGACAGACATATTATAACAAAGCAGTGTGATTATCCAAAGATACTTCATGAAAGTATTGACTTGGTGGATTGCTCTGTTTTTCCATTCGATTCCGAGACCAATCTTAGCAGGCCGGTCAACGTGTGCCAACCGTTTGCGGTATGTAAGCAAGTGCTAATTTTTAATCGTAGTATTACAATTGATTAAATTTTACACTGTAATTTCTTTATTCACGTAATTGAAGTACTGTAAATTAGATTTAAAGGAGTTGATAGGAAGCAATTTTAAATTTTACCACTTTCTGACTTTACTAACGTATAAGAATGCTTTAGTTGCAATGATCACAGCACACACATATTATTTGATTTAATATAGAATAAAGTGGATATTTGTACGTGCAATATAAAAATATTTGTATCATTGACTTTACGGCAATGCACAATAATTACCGTACCTTCAGTTAATTCTAATTAGCTTTAAAACGAATGATACTGTATCAAAAATCCTCTTCTACATGGAGGCGTAGTTATTAAGAAAAATAATTAAATATAATCGATATTTTGTAATTAATCCGATCTTGCCATCATTTCCATTATCGTTATAATGAATAAATAAAGTCGTTACTCAACTTCTGTTATCTTTCGCTAGACTCGTGGATACTGTCCATCTGGAATAGAGTGCAACAAATCACATAACATAGACGATGTATTATTTATGGAAGAACAAGCGTTGACAAATAAACGATCGAAAAAGAGAAAGATTGAGAATGATAACGGTACCATTTGCAATATTATACGTACGCATCATTTTCTCACTCTGTATCAGGTCAATTAGCGATAGATTTATTTGTTTTCTGTTGCTACACACTTAGGTGAAGCCACCGAAAAAGCTAAAAGTGAAACTTGTAATCAAGTAAATCGAAAGCTCTTACTTCATCGTTCAGGAATCCATAGAGCAGGATTCGATGCGTATATGACTGGTTTCATTTTTGCTTATTATTCTTTTAAACACAGTAATCAAGATAAAGAATTGACTGAATCAGTTTCAAAAATACTAGGATTAAGAGACTGTCGAAACCGAATACATTTAAATAGAAAAACGATGCCACTACAAATTGTAAAAAGTCAATTTGCTAAGAGTTCCAATTTACATAAAAAAAAATTGAAAGAAATTTGATAGGAAGATTTAGCATAATTTCTATTTATTCGAGTGTAAGTAAACTATTACTACCAGTTGCAACTACGGTATTCTAATAGCATCTCCGGTGATTATTATTATATCTAATAATTTGACTCCTAGTTGAATCTAATGTTACAACCAATTAGGAACAAATAATAAAATTAGTACTCGACCAGTATACGTATTCAAGACACTACTCAATAGATCTAGTAATACAGTATCAAGACGTACAATGTTTTACTAAAAGTTACGAACCATTACAGGGAACTTTCAGCAAAGGCAATCGATGTGAAACATATATAAATTTAGCTCAAACATTTTATATAGATTACGTTTTGCAGCTTACATAGGACAGTTCAATTTTTGAATTACTATTTTGGTAATAACCTACAGTTCTACATTGGTAACATATTATTAAAATACTTGTAAATAAACTAGATTTTTTAACTTTTAATGAATATAATTATGGGTAATACGGTCTACATACGCATATGCAACCTTAAATATAGACAATAGTGTCCGGATAAGGAGCTTCAAAATATTTTAGAACTATTCACTAAACCACTGAAGAAGGTATGTCAATAAATTACAGTTAAATGGAACATTTTCCCCTTCAAAGATACATCAAAAAGCAACTTTTCCGAGAGTCTAACGGAAATACTTTTCGTAACCAGCAAACAATAAAAACAAACATTGCAATCGAAATTTTCTTAGCAACGCATGCAACCAGGTTTCGCTTATTCGAACAATTAAATCGAGATGAATACCTTACACATGATTAATTCAATCGGACAAAACTATAAACACAATTTTATGAGAATTCCAACAACATTCATTCTTTTAATGTAAGTATAATTTAGATTAATGTTATTGACATTAGTCTTCCTTGCTTTCTTGTACGGATTCTCTTTCACTTTCAGTTGACGCTTCCTACATGTGATCAAAGTACAGTACAAGAATAGCATCTAAATCTATACATTCATAAGCTTAAATACTCAAAAATATCAATATTACACTCCTTACTTGAGTAATTACATCCAGTTTCGCTTTCTTCACATCTACATTATTATCTTCATCTTTGCGCTAAAAGTGAGCAATTCCAATGGAAAATATTTCATAAAAAACGTAAAAATGCTCTAACGTAGAGTAAGTGAAATGATAAAATTGCCTAAAAAGATAGCTGAGTTAATTGAAATCTTTGTATCTCGGATACATAAATCAAGTTTACCTTTCTACGAACCAAGTGATTAATACTTGTCGCCTGTGCATTACCAGAACTAGAAGATTGCATACCAAAATTATCACCAAGCGCAGACTCCATTAATTGCTTTACGCTGGCAGCACTACTAGCAATTAACTGTCTTTTTTCTTCTTTTGCATCCTCGATCTAGCCAACAAAATTTAGTAGATAGTCTTAAAATAGTACTCTTATAACAGTATTATCCAATAACGATGACAACATTTCACGTCACGATTATAGTAAAACAAGTACACTATTACCTTTGCATTAATATCTGGAATAATGCTTTGCAATTCTTCAACTTCTCTCCTCTCCTTGGTTAATTCATCAGGTTCTACGAAGATATCACCGTCAAACTTCAGTCACAGTTACGCCCTTTTTCTATATACACAGAAATCTCAACTTTTAAGTGATCTTTACTAACTTTTTCCAGTGCCACCATGATTCTCGATAACCTCTGCAAGGTTTGCTAAAGGAGTAAATTTGACAAATTAATAACACAATTGGCATTACACAACGGCATGTTATTACCGCTTAAATCAGATCATACAAACCTAATCTATTTTTTACAACAGCAACTGCGCCAGTAAAGGACTGTTAAAAGAAGTTTCAACAATTTATTAATTTTATGTATTTTACGTTTACTTCAGATTTAGATAGAAAATAGCTGGGAGTATAAATGTACTTACTTCTACCGCTTCATCATATTGTCTGTTGTATAAGTAGGCTAGGGCAATATTATAATGTCTACCAAGTAAAGGAATCTACTCCCTTTTTATCAGCAGCAAATACGCATAATTACATGCAAAGTACATTATAATTGATTTTAAAGATAATTCACGTAAATTGCTGAGGAAGTAAATAGAGAAAGGATACGATAATGATATCAGTCTACTATCTGACTCTAACGTCTGCAGTTGTAAACTTAAGGCACTTTTAAAGTCAATAATAGCTTGATCATATTGCTCTAAAAAATTTACAGCCGTTAAAAAGTTAGTTAAATTAAATATAAGCATATCAGAATAACCTAGTTCGACATGGCCTTACCGGATTCTAGACCAATTTGTCCCAGTTCGAGATAAATTTCACTTGAACGCAATTTCGAATCCTTATTGTCCTTCCTGAATATTTAATTCACAAGTAATTACATTGTGCTGGTAAAATTTAGATACTTGCTAATGTTTCCGTATGAATTTTTTCCTTATTGTAGATGAATATTCTACCTCGAGTAAATAATACGTGAAAGCTCCAACATTTCCCAAGCTAACTGTAAAACATTGGTGTCTCCTGCATCTTCTTTTCCTTGCTGATTCGACGATAGTACGTAAAAATTCGTAAAAAATTTGTTTTTAAAGAGAAAAAAGGTCACCGCTACTACTCATATGCAAAAATTATTAATTAATTAATTATTTACATCTTCATCACCGGAATCATCATCAACTGCTTGGGGAATTTGTTCTTTCGCAATATTATCTCCTATGCGTATTGTAAATACCACGTGGAAGGTTAGATCATCATTTACAATGAAAGATAAACTGTAAATAAATTATAGTTGAATAGGGCCAACCTGCATTGGTATCATTGTTACCACTGCAACATTCACAGTCATCTTGACTTGAGGATCCCCATCCAGGGTCAAGATTGGCTGTCGCTACTGCATAAATTAAAGCAAAGTTATGAAAGACATTATAAAATCTTGTAAGAATATAGTTCAGGCGAGTTGGCTATTTTAAAATATCAACTTCAATTCCTTAGGACTAAACCGTTGTACGTATATACTACTGCACTACAATAATAACAAACCTGGTAGGGCAGATACGTTATTGCCATCGCTATCTTCACTATCATCAGCATCCTCCGCTGCAGCTTTACCTAAACAATGTGGGTATAGGAATATTTGTTATATACTGTAGATTATTATTATATAACGATACTACGGGTATAATACAATGAAAACAGTGTTTTATACTCATAAACTGATAAGTTATCATCATTATTGTCTGTTCGGTCATCATATACTGTACTACAGTGTACACATGAATAAATAGAAATAGATCATACCGGTAGCGTTGGTAGGATCAAAGAGGCTTGCATCTTGTCTTTATAATAATACGGATATATAAAATAAGGATTAGTAATGTAATCAAAAAATGCCACCAAATGTGTTGAATTTCCGACTCCCGAGTAAAATTATTACACAGGGATGTGCCTCGAATAGATTTCAAATAAAAGATTGGTAAGCATAATATATGATAGAACTCTCTATGGTGTGCTTTCACACAGTACTACGGCATAAAACTTTCACTCATAGTCAGTACTAGGTAATATAGGTCCGTTTTTAGATAGCATAATTAGCATACTAAATATATATAACTAATTATTCATTTATAACGAAGGAATAATATGATAACAACTGCAGAATGTATTCTCACCTCGCCAATTCTAGTAGTGATCTACCATAATAAAAATAAGCTTCACCGCATTCGTCAGCAACCTGGCCGTATTTGGCTGCTCTATGATTGATTATAAGGATTACAAAATAATTTAACTAACAATTTCCATCTAATGTTCTACATAATATCCATTCCAGTCAAAACAACATCCTGACTAAATCATCACATACGCTTACACGTAGCAAGAACTATAATGGCTAATTATAGTAACGATAACGTTACTTATAAGTTAATTAAATTATCAACGCCAAATCCTGGAAATTTTTAACTCTTTCTTCGTAGCTGCATAACAAACTCATGGTTTTTTCCTATTGTACCAAATGAAATGCGGAACTGTGCCTTAGCAGAATGTAGGTGTATGCTGCAATTTTAGCATATATTCTTGTATAGTAAACTAATAGCCATCTAATTCAGAACCCACAGCACAGAAGTCAATCTCACCACACTCTTATATAGAAGTTATAGTACATCCATGTAGACTTGTACAGTAGTATAGCAATATCAATAGCAAATGTTAATAATTCTACAGCAATGCACAAAATAGTGACCCTAAACATGTCCCATTGATTACTTATCATCGTAGATGGTGGTCAGTTTTAACTTCCGCAACAACGCTATTAGTACTCATCAAAATGTCTGGATGTCTAGATATAAAGCAGTGGAATTATAGGTGGAAATTTTTCAGTTTAACGGCTATCTTTCACTACATAAGGGACAAAAACTGTAAATTCTTAGGCAAGGCAGAACTATTGGATATTGTATAGTAACGATAGTAGAGGTTCTAGTCCAATTAGTCCTTTAAAGAGCACGGTATAAAGTATCAAGTACGCACTATCAAGAATATCAACTTTTAGTTTATTGTTCCGGGCTGACTAATACAATGCTCTAAAAATGATAGTACACTGGATACAGCCATGCGGAAATTGCATTGGAATATTAGCATATACTGTAATAAGTTAACACGCTAAATAACTTGTACCGTATATTATTGTACGACCGGAAATAATGTTGCAACGATTGTTGACAGATTAGCCGTTTGGTAATGAAGTGAAATGGTTTTAGTCATCATCAGGGTCAGGAGCATTCCTATACACATTACAATAGATCAATCGATGTCGCTAACGCTTGCGTTATTCTACAGATAATTCAGCTAATCACACGTTTTCCTTCATCTATCATTTTAAAATTATTAAAATAAACTGCATCACTAGAGATGTCGGCATGAGTAGAAAATGATGATGAATGGCATGAATCGCATGATAGATATTACGCGTGAAATGAAGCTCAGCAGTCAATAGAATTTTACATCCATCACTTGAAGATAATATAATAGACTTAGTAGCAGGAGATTGATGATACCTACAGTTTCTCACATGCTTCTTGGAAGTAAGTTGTTGCTACTTCAAAATCTTCGCAATATAAATGTCTTTTACCACGTGTAATCAGTTCAGCAGGTTCATCGCTACTAGAACTTCAAAATGGAAAGTAGTAATAACATTACACTGGACATGAAATCACTTTTCCCTCCATCAACCACGACACCGGTTACTTGAATATCTATAATCGGCTATTTCCACTATTTTATACCTTGATGATACTATAGCACTACAACTCTTCTACTGTACCTGCTCGAACAAGGAACATCTGCAGCTCCTGAACTAGAGGGCTGTAAAATTTCTGGATCACTCATGGCTTCCCTTTCTCCAATCAAGTGGCGCTAGATGGTTTAAGATGACTACCAAAGAAACGATGACGGTCTGGGCAGGCCGTACGAGTTCTACTGTACAGTGTACAGTACTAATACGTTTGGCTCGAACTGTCTAAAAGCTGTACAGTATATACTGTACAGTAAGCTGTACTGTATGCCGTAAGTATGGAGTTTTTGTCCGGGATGCAGTTGTCGTGGAGCGTGAGCTGAATCATCATACTGTAACTGGTCCAGCCGTCGAGTACTGTATCGGAGCCATACCGCAAATTCATACTCTACTGTCTTACTATGAGAGCTGTTCGCGTATCAAGAACAGCGTTAAGTTTACGCTGGCCAACTCGTCTCCTACCATGCCCATGGTAGTGGTACAGGTAGAATTCAATAGCCACATAATACAGTATAAGCATTTGCACTTGTTTTGAGAACTAGCACTATATTGTATCATGATTGTACTCTACATACTGCATAGCCAATATTTTCGCGGTAAAAAAAAAATCATGGAAGGAGTAGTAATTCCAATGTCATCAGGAATCGTAATTCGTCAAGTTACTAGTACTACTACTAGCAACAGACCGTACAGTAGTGTTTACTGTATAGATACTATATAATTTGATAGATTAGAGCACAGAGCAGCGCTATATATCAACCTATCAACCGCCACCATTCTTTCTGTAAAAGACGGTACGATGGATCGATTTAAAAAAAAAATGAATTTTTCTCCGCTAACGATTCAGTAAGACATCAACTCAACTTAATTGTCAACGATATAGTTCAATAAGTGTACAATCAATTTAAATACGTCAAGTGATGCTGATTATGATCCTATAGCTTAGGACTATATAGAAATGCAATGCACTGAGTGACCTATGTGATTTTTCTCCAGTTTTATACGGTTCGGAGCAGAAGCAATGAATGTAAATAATTAAAGAATTTTTTTGCAAGGAACCATTTTCGCGCCATCTACTAAGATGGGTAGATTTACGCATGCTCGAACACTTTTTTCATAATCCATTTATCTTATTTTTAGCAGTCCTTGTCTATGCTATCGTACTACTGAATAGGACACTATACCTACATACAATTATGATAATTATCACTCAGTTGTACATTGTACAATGTATACTACGGTATCATGGACAGCTGGACACCTACAGTAAATAAGCGAGGGCCTCTTTTAAGGTGCATTCACACGATGAACTTTTTGCAGGACAGGACTCGAGACAAGACAGATGATGACGTCATCTATATTCCTGTACCTGGTTAATAAATAAATTAAAATATTACAATCAAATTAAAATTAATGAAATTTTTAGTACTGTACATTTGCACATATATACAGTACTGTAGCTGTTCCCATTTTTGGTAGCTCAGTAGAGTGGTACTGTACCGTTAATGTCATACAACTCCATGCCAATTTTTCGCCAATTATCGGCCTTGGCCGTTCTATCCCTATATCTAGGGTGGCAAACCCTCCATAGGACTTCATGATCAGCCACCTATACCCGTTAATATTATTAAAGTACTACACATTAATACTTATATTTAGTATATAAATTATCATACCTTGACAATTACGATTACCTCAGCAATTAATTTCTTAATTTTAGATACGGTCCATCTAGGTGAAGATGGACGCGTGATGACCTCTTGATCGCTAGACCATGTATCGCTATCCATTTGAATCAATATGATAAAATGATGAACCTCAAATGTAGTCTTTATACTGCATTAAATTAATTAATTATTTTTTAGTTTTAACTACAGTACTATACGTGTGAAATACTGTAGAGAATCACATGACCTTTCTAGGCCAACCACAGCGCAGGGTTGCTACGAGAGTCCCTGTCTTCCAAAGACAAAATATAAATTTTTCTATTTTGTCCTGGAGTCCCAGCGGGACTCTGGCCTGTTTGGGACCACTACGTCACGTTTAGCCCCTGTCCCTCGACTGTCCTTGACGAAGACAAAAATACAGGATTTGACTGGAGTCCTTACCGAGGTACAGCACCTGTACTAAAACAGTAATGGTAGAAGCTACGACACGTACAGTCCTTCGAAAACCCAAATTGGCCCATATAATATCTAATTAATTATATACTATATAATTATAATTAATCAAAATTGGTAACCTAGTTTATTTTAATATACAAGTTAGTTCTATTTTTTTCATATCACTATATGCAGCGTTAGAATATGATTTGAATGATCGAAGTTTAACAAATCATTGACAATCAAGCAAATGCCCCTTAATTTATATATATATCTGTACAACGTACAAAGTACATTAGAGACCATCCGAAAATATTGAAACTACTTACAATAGTCTGATATTTTCGGATGGTCTAATTTGCAGTCATGCCTGAAGATACTGCTGTTCTTGCCATAGAAACAACTGTATTTCACGGCAGTCTTCAAGAGCATGATAATACTGAATACTCCAACTTGGAAGCTGAGCTGAAAGGAGTAAATCGAAAGTTCCGACATCAAA
Source organism: Trichoplax adhaerens (assembly GCF_000150275.1). Lineage (NCBI taxonomy): Eukaryota > Metazoa > Placozoa > Uniplacotomia > Trichoplacea > Trichoplacidae > Trichoplax > Trichoplax adhaerens. The sequence continues at coordinate 38,863 of NW_002060949.1, read as the reverse complement.
TCTGAATTGTTTTCATACACGCTGGCAGATAGATATCTCTTACTATAATAATATAAAAAGTAACAATAAATTAAGATTTTCTCTTTTCTTTTATTTAGATGAAGAAATGGTTATTGCAGAAGATTATTAAACATTAATTAAATCAAATCCTCGGTATCAATGATCTACAACGAGACGAAGAAATCCTGATAGCATAATCGGTATATACGTTATGTATGTTATATATATACCGACTTATGAATGCTACAATGCTTAGTAGCGATGTTAATAACAAGAAAAATAATATTATAGAATCATGATTTATATCATAAGTCAATGGCCAATATAGAAAGGTATAACAGAGCCTCCTGCACATGTGTCCTATTGTATATTCGTATATACCAACTGCTAATAGGCTAATAAAGACAAAAAATATAAAATTTCGCAACCATTAGCCAGGCTAGATGAAATCATAGCAAGTTATCAAATGCTTGATTAGTTCTAACCGCTATATGGAAGTTTCGTCTTTGGATCTGACTTGAATGACTCTGCCATAAGTTCGAATATTTTGTTGCACTCTTCCTTTCTCTTTTAAGTAATAATGCAAAAAAGCAATTATACCCCGCTGACCATTCTATAATATCATCAATTAAATAACATCCAATTAGTAATTTAATATTGCAATATATTCACTTTCGAATAGGAGAAATAATTGAAAGCAATGTTCCTTTTCGGCTATAACGTAGACTGGAATACTATTTTTTCCTAGGCCAGCAAAAATGTAAATCGCACTTCACAGTAGTCCTTACGCGTAACGAATACATGTCCTTTCATTACAAATCTGATTTATAAAATAATCTAATCCAGAATTGGATGTATTTAATACTTTTGATATTCATAAAATAAACTGAAGAAGCTTCTTATACTCGTTATTTGGCAAAGATAATTATATAATCGTATCAAGCTATGTCATCATCATACCATTATTTAATGATTAATTTTATCCCCCTTATGAAATTGGAACCTTATCAAGTAGACAAGAAACCCTTGAAGTCCTACATTAACAATCATAAAATACTACGTGTATATAATCATTTCATTATTGCTAACGATACCGTGCATTGTACCTCTTGAAGATATACAAATTAAATCGTGGAGATACAAATTTATAAAATAATGCACAACTGCATGCGTGCTATTTTTCGTGTCATAAGTAGATTGCAAATTCTGTAATTCGTCATCTTGTGAATCGCGCAGAGTAATACCATTTTTATCACATATTTACTATCAAATAGTGTATTTTACGTCTTTACGAAATATAAATTATTTCATTGTAATTCCAATCAATAAAGATATCCATAACCAAAAATGCTTTGTACTCTAATATCCATAAGTGACAAAGCAGGTTTCTTTTATCCACTATCTTATTAAGCACATTAACACATGGCTACATTAACATCATGCAACGCCTTACTACCCACAATAGGTTAGTTACTTTGAGAAATTCTTGATCTTCTAGAAATCCGTGCAATCAAATAATTTGTGTCATCTCAATTCCGATTCATGAAATAATAAATAACTGCACGTACTTTATGGCTTTCGATGTCTCAAGTAGTTAAAGAAATTTTGGTGCTCGGTATTCCACTAATTACACAGTGTTATATTATTATCATATTACTATCAGCGATCAATGTTACCTCTTTAAGAAATTCTTTATCATCCTTAGCTAAGTTGCCATTGGTCGCTTTTAAATACGAGGTATTAATACCTATCGACCGATTTACGTCACTAGACTGTATAAAAAACAAATCCAGACATTAGAATTGCTATAAAGTACTACAGGAGCATATCCTCCATTAATTTAAATTAATAACAAAAACATTGTAAAATGCTTTAAAATCTTGAAATGTCCTATCTTACGCATAATATATAGATCGATGCAGTATCATGTAACACATATGCGTACCTTTAAAAACCGACTTCTACCGTTTAGTAATAACGTATCCTATAGAAAAAGATAAAGATAAATTATACCAGCACTTTAAGTGTATATGGGCTGTATCAAAGTGATATAGCAGCCCGTCGGCAGTCTGACACATTTGTCTCTCTTCAATCTATAGAAGAACTTACTATTGTTGCTATGGCAAACTGTGCTGGCCCTTTAATTGCAGTTCGATAGTAACCAAGATGATCATGTTTTAAATCGATAAAATTTTCTTGCTCCAAAACGCTTTTTTGCAAATATCGTAAGGATAACTAAGATAAAAGGATGCTATTATTAAGGACTGAATGCATTGCAGCGATATTCGTGCACTAAAGGGACTAATGCTTTATGTTATTGTTTAATTTACAAATAGTACGAGTCAAAACGGAATAACGCTGCTCTACAGTAGAAAAAAATTCAATTTTAAACTTAAATAATAATTATTAAATTACCATTCCTTCTATTTGGCAATCCTCAAGTCTTTTTAAAAGACTATCAAGGCCTTCTGGACATACTAATCGTATGAAATGCTCTTGATCTTTATATGTCTTTATGGAGGAAGGAAAATACGTTGTGAATATCATATACTGAATACAACAATTTAGTCATACCAAAATTAAATATACTGGTAACAAATTTTTGAAATGTAAGTTGCTTTGTAAACACAGAATATAAGGGTTCACATTGATATCTACCCACGTATACATAATAATCAACTTCATATTATATTTACAAATTTCCTACATAAATTAAATGTATAATAATATTAACTTGCAGCTTCTATATCTCTCAGTATTAATTTAGTTAAGAAGGATTTCGACTAAAATAAATGCCTTAGATGATAAATAAACCCTAATTAGAAGTCTATAATCTGCGGTACCGAAATTATACGAAAACTATGTTCTTAACCCAGTAAAAATTGTTAAATTATCCAAGCCACACCCCTATGATGTGGTACTAGCTCTAGTTTGCATTCTTTCTTTCCCTTTTCTACATCTTACGAACATATACGTTCACATTGTACTCCTGCGTGAATTTAAACTGGGTTAAAAAACATAAAATCAATTTATTCTTACTCTTCGAATGAGTTCTTTTGCTTCATAAAGCGGGTAACATGTTGTCCCATCCACAATTATTTTACAAGGCTCCAAAACCTAACAAGATATTTTAATCAAAATCAGAATAGCTTATAGTGCTTTTCCAATATTATGGAACATTAAAGTAAATCGATCAATTTGATGTAAACCAAAATGTCTAGTTAATTTATCCAATATAACAGCGCGCTAAGTGATATTACATGTTTTATCAATATTATTTACCTGAACAATGTCACTAAATGCGGCAAGTGCTTTATCTTTCTTGTCGCGAATACTCTCAGCTCGTAAACTAGCAAATTAACAAGCAAGATATTTTCAATTGTTATATTCACAATATTAAGATCTTAATATAATAATAAATCTGCGCCATATTAAGGACAATTACAACTGTACTGCATTAAACTTGTATTATAACCATAATTCAGTAATAATTATTTCCGTGTAATTTTTACTTGATATAATGTTGATAATATGACTTACAAGTCTTTAAATTACTGCATATTAAGTATTCCTACCAGCTTATATAACTAAACAGGAATAAAATATTGCCCTAGCAAAAGTAAATCTTTCGTACAATTTTAAACATAAAATTTTGAATTGTTACCTTAATTTTGAATGCTCAGATATAAATTTCTTAGGAACTGCTAACGATCCAAATAATTTTTTCTCTCGAGTCGATAAAACTTTGCAAAACATTCCATTACGGTAGGGAGAATACTAATATGCATAAGTAAGCCATAGAAAATATTTCATAGTCAATTATCACAATCATTCTGAAACTACTGAAATAAATGAATATTTTTACGTAACAGTTTTTATGATTATATTTACGGAGACACAACTATGTTGAATGAATATAAAGACTGTACGAAATGTTACCATAAAAAGGCATAACTCTATACAAATAGAAGCTAGAAATAAAATAAGAAAATGAAATGTTTATCATATTAAATTATAAACTTACAAGCATCAAACCTAAAGTTTTAGGATTAGGTGTCATTCCAAACCTATCTTCAACATCGTAAAATCGATCCATATCCGTAAATGGTTGCATTCTTTCGACAAAATGATCTTTTTCATCCATGGACAACCACCACCCTAGTATCGTTGTCATTATTAATATTATTATTACGTAAATTTGTAATATTCGTTCTATACATAGAAATTAAGCTGTTATACTTAAAATTCTAACTAGCGCATTCTATTTCACTAATTTTGAACATTATAATCAGTAAAATTGGCGAAAAATAGCAACAGATTTATAGGCTACCAATATTTTACTATAGAGAAATATGCATTGTAATTTGACACTTTAAGAAAAAAGTATTAGGGAAACTGCTGTTACAATCCCATCGTATTTACTTATAAATAATATTAATTGCTCATATAGAGCCTCCAAAAAATGAAATATTTTATACTTACCATCGAAAACATGGATAGGGTAATTACATCCAACACCACCATCAATATACAAATCATAATTAGCTGAATCTTCACCCCAATTAGAGCAGCATATACAGCAGTATAGACAACAAGGTATTTTCTTCTTTCGTATAATACAGTCATCATTTTTAACTCGATGATGTTTAACTCGAACCGCCTCATAATAGCCTATTTTTAAGATAAATGGCATAAATAATCCTTGCAGGAAATTCTTATTATGGTTATTAATCATGCATATTGTAATCCACTAAAGCCGCAGACCAATAGATTCATCCTCATATCTATAAAATATATTCCATCAATACGATAGTTCAATAGAGTATGCTACTTTGTAAAGTACTATTTTACAGTGTGCATGACCTTAATATTATTAATAAAACAATTTTCCAATTATTTTTGTAAATGCTTTGGTTATCGATGAGGAATATAGTTGATTCAGTATTGATTATAAATCTGTAGATTCATCCATATATCTCTACATTGACTAAATATAGTATACTATTGAATACAGTAAAATTCTATGATATGCAAGATCTTATTATCAGCAAAAACTAGTAAAAATATGATTACAAAAGGAATATAATATATCATTTTAATAATAGAGGGCTTATCAAATGTAAACAAGCTAATAGAAAACATCCAGGAACAAATGGTAAGGTTTAGTTCGGACTTTATTTTTCAGTTTTAGTTAAAGTAAATAGCAACATGTTATGATTATAATTTTATTTGTTATTCGTCAAAAATTTTCCCATTGCTTTGGACTAAAGAGTTGTATGGATCAGTCTTTGTCGAGCTAGATAATAATTAAAGATACCGTTCAACTTATTTCAGAGCTTTTATCTTGTTCTATAAAGTATTAAGACTAAGCTTTTAGATTTTATCGATAATACTATAAACAGAGCTTTCTATTCTATTTGTAAAAACTCAAAGAAATTAATACAATTGAATAGAAATAGCTATAGGATGTCGTTTAAGTGATTTAAATGCTTCAGTACTTGTATTGGCAATTTTCTTGCCTTCACTAAACTCTTAAAAAATTAACACAAGTATAAATAGATCAAGTAACACTTTAACTAATAAATATTCGAGAATTAATAGATGCAATACTTATAAATTTCAACATAAAGGATTAAAAATAAACGAAATAAGATTAGTTCATAGTTTTTATCCTATGTAACTAGATCCAAAATTATTTCAATATCAGAATGATACTAAATAATTTTATCCATTGTCCTCTTGCTATTAAGATGTTGTGACTAAAGTAGGCATCTAGATCATTATACTGGCAAGTGTATTATGATTTATCACTGCATGCTAGTATAATTATTTGTCATCATTTGTTATTACGCTATTGTTGATCGCAATCCTAAAGTTACAACAAGAGGTGAAAGGAATTCGAGATTACGAAAACAACATCAGGTAATCAACTTATTGATATGTCTAATATGGAATAACAGGTTAAAAATTATTATTATTATGCTAATGAAATGATCGAACAATAGCGAGTACAAGCAAGCCCTGGAGCATAAGTTGGCCTGTAAACTTAGAAGAATGATATTTGTTGTGCATATAAAGGATTCTAAATGTAAATACGAATTGAATAATTCAATACAGATTTTTATATATCAGTATATAATCATTATTTCAAAAATTATTCAATATAGAGCAGTAATACGTAAGGAATAAAACTAGACATGAGAGGTAACATTTCACATTATGCAGTTTTATTTCTTATATATTACTGTTGTATATTGAATAATTTCTTAAAATAATAAATACGTATAAATATATAAAGACCAATATTAAATTATAGAACTCCACTACGTAGGAAAGTCTGCCTAAACCTAATCCTAAGTAAGCGTAAAAATTGTATAATTTATTTACCACAACATGTTCAGAATTTATAATACAACAAGACAGAGTAAAGGTGTTGCAATCCCTTCCTTCAAATACGAGTATCGCTAAAATTTACTATTATACAATATTAAAAATCAAATAATTCCCTTGAAAGTAAACTAATACTATTGTTAGTTGAATTAATTAATGAAAATAAATGAGAAATAGGTTACATTTTGAATTAATTGAAAAAATTGAAGAAAATTATATCTTATTGAAAGGATAAAAATAGCGTATCCACGTAGAAAGTAGAACCCACGTTATTGAACTAGGATAAATGTTGTGTTTAAGCAATGGAACATTTTTAAAATTGCTTGATCGTTACTAATATACGAGTAGAAAACGATGCTATGACGTAATTTCGATCATAACATGAAGAGGGCTGAATTTAGATGTTCTTAGCTGTATTTAATAAACAAAATATATAAATCTGTTCGAATTTAACTACTCATGCAACTAAATATAAACCGACCTGGTATAGACATAGACATTCGAACCGCTTTATAAATAGGAAAATCAGGAGTGGTTTTAGGATGAAAATATTCCATAGATAAAAAATTGAGATTGGTTGCAACTATACATAGTTCGGTTCCATCGATATCGTATAGCTACAAAAGTAATTTTGAAAACGATTAAGAAGTTAACCAATAAATTGGCAGTTATAGTGAAAAAATGTTACAATATATAAGTGCATTGTACAATATATCAAAAATCTTTTCAAGTATAATATTGATTACAAGAGTTCAGGGTTAATATTGGAATAAATCGATCATCTCGATTATGATTACATCATTAACTTTTTGATCCTCTTTTCAAGTCACTTTTAGAATGTTTTAACCTTTTTAGTAATCCTAGGTTATATGATAATAGTGGAGCTATAATAATAATTTTATCATATATAAAATAGATTAGAAATAATAGTTCAATTTATACACCCCTATGACACCTCCGTTTATATTGTAAGGTTCATTGAGTAAATTAAATCTACTACAACTACAATAACTATAGTAGGCCTATCGCGTAACTGTCTTGTGTGTTAATAGAGCTAACTCATCCTCTCTGTTGAATACAGTGTATTACTGAAGAAATACAAGTTTAATAGTATAATCTAGAGACTATAGAAGCGATTATTCCAGAATCTATTCTACAAGCTGTCGATAATATATATGGTAACTTAATTATTAATATCTGAAACATCCAATACATTTTCCATTATTTTTATCCTAGCTGGATTTATATTTGCTTTTTCTGTTTTGAAACCCGGAAGTTAAGAGCTGGGACACGTGAATTTTATATTACAGTACGGAGAAAATGCCAATGCGTTATATACTATAGTAATTAAGTGTAAAGACTATTATGTGGGCTCTCCTTAAATCTATTCTATAGCTTTATTATCAAATATATGCATAAAGCTGCGCTATTTTCCCCTTAATATAATTATATCATTTTTTATCTTATTGGAGATTATATTACAACTCTATTAGATTTATCCTTCAAATGGATTGCCCAAAGACAACAATTGTCCTGTATACAGTACAGTAAAAACGGCTTTGATATAGATTATCGTAGCACATTAGCATAACTTATAGAAGCTTTTCATACCTCCAAGACTAATTACTAAAATTAATTTAGAGTATATGAGAACTTTAGCGGAATTACACAAATGGATACTTTCAAGTGCAAGTATTGATGAGAAATTTCGTTCATTAGATAAAAATTGCTTAAAGCTATTAGAAAATACGATACGATAGTATTATGCCTGGCAATGGATTATCCGCAAAAATTCTTATAAGTATATCTTATTCTAGTTTTATGAAAGTTCCACCGATTGCCACTGATAGATGAGTAAATTATAAAATCTAAAATAATTTAGAAGAAACTTAAAACATTTCATGATATCAAATTTAATGACTCACTCACTACCTAATCAAGATTGTTAAACCATTACTTTATGCATTAGTAATGACTAACATAGTAGTATTGAATCACAATTATAACGATAAACAACACTAGATTAGAGCTTATTTTGCAAATGGAAGAAATTTCAATTTGTAAGGAATGATACCGTGTAGTAGGTACATTCTATCGAAGTAAAGATGAATACATTGCCGTTAAAATTTTGTTACTGTAGGTAATTAGGGAAGCAACGTATTATTTTATCATTGATGGATATGGAACTGTTCAATAAAGTACCACCGCAACATACCAGAGCGCAGCAGTAGAAATTTTACTTGGAATGAAAGACTAATAATCTAAATCGATTGATCAGAACAACTGATAGAAAAGTATATTTAGTTAACCCGATGAATAATTCAATGGTAGATTACTAAAGGAGTGTAAAGGCGTTCACTGTAATCTAACGCGATCATCTTACTTGAGGCTCCAATTAATACATTTACGATCGATCAGGGTAAAGTAATTAGTTAAAACATAATTTATAAACTATCTAAATTTGATACAGGCAACAGTAAAGAGTTAGTGAAATAGCCATAAATTTCATGATAACAATCATAAGGCTTTCCCTATTTGCTGTACAACTTTCGGATTTAATGACAGTTAAGGTAAGTACTGGTAAAACATCTTACTGTAACCCTCTAGGCTAATATCAGTAAAACAAAAGTAGACGACTAAGGAACGAAAACGGTAAAAAACGCGGTTATTCAGTAGGTTATAAAAGCATCCTGCTTTACACTCTGTAATAGTAAAGGAATCGATGCATGACTTCCAAATTAGTATGACAAATAACAGCTTTAGCTCTTTATGCTACTTGTTGCATGACCACTTTTATTTGGCAGAGGATTCTCCAGTAGCTCTAATGGATTACTTTGTATTTTATAATACGGAAAAAATATACTGTCACAGTTTAAACAGTCCTTTACTATAATTTAAGATAATATCGATTTGATCTTTACCGAATCAACATAATCAAGCTAAGCTTGGATGTAAGGCTGGTAGGGTGTATTACTTGCATTTAGTAACAGTACGTACTATGCTATTATTGGATAGGATTTTAAATTGAAGTGCTATACAGTAACGATAATATCGTTCAAATTACGTTCTAATATGATGACTAATTCAAGATAGAAAGGAGCAAAAACCTGTTATGATTTTATCTTAAAGAAAATAAATATAAAGCAAACTTTCAAAATCCTGCATCAATATTATATGAGATTTCACAGTTATCTAATTCTTTTCCCTAGCAGTCAGAGATCGAAAGAATGCTGGAACTTGCTATTAATAACAAACTGATACATCAGCCATCAGAATTCATCAGTCATGCCACCCTTGGTAGTCATTGTTCAATAACCCCAACTGGGCATCGCTAATGCTTATTGTTCTATAATTTAATGATTAATTCAATTTGCTCAACTATCATTTTAATGTACCGAAAGTTTAACAAAAGAGCGACACCTTATAAATCAATTAGGAAAAACTAATTAATCGTCCGAAAAGACAAATAAAAATTTTTCCCGCAGCGAATGATGACGATTGAGAAAGGTCTTATTAGGATATGTCCACGTCTGACTAATTTTTTCTTGTCAACAAAAAATATGGTAACTTCATTATTTTCAAATAGGAAACTACTTGATTCATGTAGATTAAGTACCGGTAATTATAATTAAAAGAAAAATCGTCAAATAAATGTAATTTGGACATTCGACAATTGATCAACGAGGAAAATAATCGTCTACGCTATAGATGCTGTGTTACCTCTTTAAATGTAATTTGTTGACATCGATTCAGCGAATAGTTACTTTTAATTTTAGGCCCATTAGCAATAGCATTCTGAAACCATTTCTCTAATTTTTTACCGGAGTTCCAACCAGATTTCAGTAATAGTTTAGGTAACATACTAAAAATGCCAAACGTATGTTTATCTAAAAGTGATGTTTGATTAAAAAATTAAAGGCAGTCTACTTTAATGACTAGCATCTGGAACTACAAATTGATTTGTTCATATTGAGTATTTCAATTTCAACAATACATTAGTGCAGAGTTATATAGTATCCATAATCTCTTCAGCATAGACAAATTCTATGGTTATTGACTGTCTAGGATAACTAACTACATATCCTTTTATCAATTCGATAATATTGCAATAAGATTAGTGTTAGTGTGATCATTTTAAATTCAACATAGAATTAAATCAATTTCGCCAGCCAAGCTTAAAAATATGGTAGTTTGTACAATGTTATTCTCTTGTTTAAATTTCACTTAAGCGTTTAGGTCATGATGCATTCTATGATGAAGAAATTCTCGTCCTTTCACATCCTTACTAATTCAATCATAATTCTAATACGGACATAACTATACAAAAGTGGGAAGAAATTTTTATAATAGAACAGGAGGGAGCTGTTTCAAATTAAGAATAAAAATGGCGTTAACAGTTCTTGACTCCCACAAATTAATTTGTATTGTTATGTTTGGATAATATTTAAATTGCATTTATCAAATTAGACTGGAAAAAAAGGACAAAAATCCGCTATCAGTACCGCAATAATAATAAAATTACTCACAGAAGCAAGAAAATGTAGAAATAACAATGAAGATCTTAAAAACAGAGACTTAAAGGACGGCTTTTACTGTCTGATATTGATTCAGCTTGGATCTATGATAGGAGTGGCGATATGAAAGACATTATTTATTTTAAAAAAAGTATCTAGTGCCACTCTTACTTCTATATTAATCCCTCCAGTATGGCTACCGTATTGTTTCTGTCATTTGCTATCCCATTCTATTAACCTAGAAAGTTGTATTTGAATATCATTGATACTATTTCAGTTAACTAAGATGCTTATAGCCATCTTGTTTTAAGAATAGTATTTAGCGCCCATTCCTATTACTACAGCATTAATCCTATCTAAGATGGATGCATGAGGATATCACGAATATTATTTCGCTATCATAGTTAGTCAGAATTATCCTATTTTTTCCCATGCTAGATGATTACGTTCTAGTACACGCAGTTGTATTTAATTTAGTTAATCTCGAAATCGCGTTGAATTTCACAATGAATAGTTAATAAATAATTATTATCAATGAGCAGGTCAAGAAATGAACTAACAAAGTGCTCTATAGATAGATTTGTAAATAAGATTTATACTTACCCTCGGTAATTTTTCTAATATCTTGGCATAAAAATTCTTCAACATCGTCTACATCGTAGCCAACAGAGAGTAAAGCTGCAAGCATAGCTCCTGCACTTGAGCCAGCAAATCGCTTAATTCCTTGATAAATGCCAACCTTTTGTAATATCTGTTTAATGATCAAAGTATAATATTATAAGAATTTCGGGGATGGAAGGCCATTTCGAAATTCTGCTATAAATTTACTATTTAATATCAGTCAATAGATTCAAATAATTTATATTTATAGCTTTCTAAAATTTACTATGAAGGAAATCAAAACACATGATTGATCATTGTTTGACTGCAGTATGAGTCCGTTATCATGCCTGGCAGATTCTTACTATAAGGTAATTTCGTTTATTATCGTAAACGGCTATTATAAATGGGACGAAAGCAAAATATTAAACAATTTACTATAACTCATGGTAAGATATTATCAAGATTTAAATGTTATCATTTGCAGGCTTAACTTCAAAATTACTGCATCCTTTGCAATGATTAATTTGCCGACTGATATAATTATGAAAGCAATGTCTGAACTAATGTACTTAACCCTACAGTGTCATCATGTTACGTAATTGTTAGATTACTATTCATGAAGTTGATCAATCAGCCTGGTTAATCAATCTAAAGTTTTTAAGTTTTTAGAACGTTATTGATTCTTTAAAATAACCTGATCTTTTAGGAAATAGAAGCAGGAGAAGAATAACTGTTAAAAGATAAGAATTTAACATGATATTACCTTTAAAGCACCAACATAAGCGATACCTTTATAGCCACCACCACCAAATACTAAATTTTCAAATTCACCTGGTTGGAAGACACTATCCACGATCCAGTTTTCAGGTACGATACTGGCACGTCGGCCATTCGGTAAAACGCGTTGATACATGCTGGCATCAATGACTAATTTGTTGCTGTTCTATCTATTAGTCAATCTTGTAAGGATTATAGGTTAGCTGCCAGATTTAGGCTTACTCGACTAAAATAAGTAGATCGTGTTAATATCCTTCTACGTCTAGATACTAATCGACCAACGTAACCGGCAAACATCTCAATCTAGTCTAATACTGTAATCGAATGAATTGATAATGCCAAATACGGTAACAGTGTAAACAACTTATACATATCGGTATAGGAAGTGATAGCACCACAACAAAAGTTAGACGTTATCCTAGACAATTGATAATCTGCTATGATAGCTTAATTATCATCCTATTCAATATAGTAACAATAGCTTTAAATTAATTTAGAACTGCCATGGCAATAGAATTATCGAAATTAAAAAGGTAACTCGTTTACGAAAAGGAGGCTATATAGACACGAAATAGTTAAATTATATTAATAACTCAACAACGAATTGTATTTATCCCAAGGTCTTAGCATTCAAAGAGTTATGTACCATCATTTTACACATTTTAGATGCCTATTGATATAAGTAAAAATACAAAGAATAGATACCTCATTAATTAGTAAGTAATTATAACTAAATATCTGTATAAGGTCATTCAATTGTCTCTTACAATTCAAAATATTATTTTGTGCAATTAACAAGCAAGACCGATATTAGTTGCTGCACGTATTAATCAGTTGTAGAAAACAGTACATTGTCCTATGGAAGAAAAAAATCGATCAAGGAATTTATGTCAATCGCTTTATTATGTATATCTAATAATCGGAATGTTATAATTTTGCACAATTTATTAGAATAGATTATTGCTATCTAGTACTATTCAGTAGTGCCTATGGTATATACAATCTGCGAAAAAAACCATCAAAAAGTTTATTGTATTATTTTATTTAATGTATCCTATAGCTACATGTCGGGATTAATCTCTTGCCATACTAATAGGGGAATGTTATGCTTATTAATAGTCACATTAATTATATTACGCTAGATTTTAAGCGAAATCGATTAGAAAGCTTATATTCCTGTCATTATTTTTATGCATTATAGCTTTTTATTACCATTAATTTAGTGCGATGTACTAGGAATATCAAAATACTATTATTTGTTATAGAGACAGGCATATGTTAGAATAAGAAAATTTCGGCCGAAAAGCTATTTTATTATTCGCAATATTGCAATATACTATAATTATACAGGTATAGTAATTTCATCAAATTATTGAAAGTTCATTTTCTTTGTCGCGAAAAACATTTTGAAATAAGTTCTGGTCTATAAACGTTGGAAATTTAAAATCACTAAATACATCTATTGCAATCAACGCCGAAAGGTGATTAAGTTACTAGATAACACTACGGGTAGCAATGCTAGAAAGCGCAAGAATATACAGTACAAGACAAAACACGATACAAGATCAAATAGGCATGCCACAATCTTGTCTATTGTCTACGGTGTAGCCATTCATCATGATTTTATAACGTGAAAATTCGATCATAATAGCTGTGCTATCCTGCTATAGTATATATTCAAATTATATTAATAGTTGGATACCACCCAATATTGTATTTTATTATTATTTTCTTTTAGCTTTTGTTGTTAGCGTTAAACAATATCATCATAATAGCTAAGCTTACTGCATAGTAAAATTGAAAAGAAAAATTATCATTGAATCATATCATTTGTAGTTACAAAAATAGTAACCGATTTTATTACTGTTAAAATGAAGAGCTTATAAGATTTTAATAAATGTGATCGTTGTCTTTTACGATTTTTTCTTAATTTATAACAGCGCTGAAACTCATATCCGCTTTAATTGAAAGTACAGCAGTTGCTAAATAATATCCCACGTATGTTTTACTTAAATAAACTAACGAAAATTATCCAATTATCTATAAAATATAAGATTGTATTTCAGAGATAACAATATCTATATCTATTATTAAAGTGCTATTGAATCACATATAGATACTTTGGAATTTATGAATTAAGGTTTGAAGTTACACCATTATTGCTAAACGCAGCTGGATACTAAAATCGTGAGTGCTAGCTTCAACCAATATATTTCACGCATCAAGCACACCCAACTTTCTTTGATTCATTGTTGTTTTTCATCATACAACAAATAAATCTTAAAATAATGCGCAGTGTAACGATATTTCGCGCAACAGGTAGCAATAATCAAATGGATGAAAACTTATATGTACCAAGAGATTTAACCTAAGAGATGGTAATATCTCGCATTTACTCGTACATTATCGGTACATATTCGTATACTGTACGATAAAATGATCTTCAACGTTAAACTAAGAACTACAGTTTCTTGTAAATTTCACTTTATTACATAAGTTAGGTTCGTCTAACCTCTACTAAGGACTATCTGACTATCTGAATGATTGCAACAAAATTTCAGATTTATATATAATTAGTTACAGAATGCTGTTTAGCTACATAATTATATCTTGTAAATTACAGTATGAGTACATTAGATAAGAAAAATCTACTAATGCTAGAGTACTGCGTAACAGTATTTCATGCGATAGATTATAGTGATTATAATTGATTTGAAGGAGAACTCAGATATCGTATGCCATGACGTAGATGATAGAATTTCGTATCTACTGGTGTGATTTAGGAAATGAATTTATCTAAAAAGTACAATATGATGTTTTTTGCAAGAGATTTCAAATGCCGGTATCCAAAAAGTGGAATATAATTAAATTTCTTATCCATAATCCACAAAATGAATTTAAGGTACAGTGTAAAGCCACGGATACTAAACGTATCTACAGTATATCTGGTAGTCCATAGTAAAGCCCTTGCATATAACAAGCGGTAAAATTGTAAGAAAAATTAAGATATTTCGGTAAGAGTTCAAGATGTGAATTCTATTCTGCGATAGTATTATAATACATAGCGATTAGACTCTATCTACTTGTAGGCACCTCTGATAATTATAGATATATTAAATCTAATATTAATATAGATAACAAAAGTATTCTACCGTATTTGTCAGATAATGATATCGTAGTTGTGAAAGATACTGCATGTTTATAATTATATTTCATAAAGTATCTAGTGCTATTACAAATATCTATCGAAACAGAACATGGGTGTCGCGTAACTATAAAAATTTCACTTTATTTTTAATGTATCGATGATTAATAATAAGACTGAAGTTAGGAATAACTTCATTGATTCCTTTGTTACTTACAAATCTATTTATGATAACGATGGTAATAATTCACGAATGCTGTTTCACTACGCTTTGATAGCGATTGAAGTAGCCATTATCTCAGTATTTTATATCGTTGAGCACTGACGTATATAGTAACTTGGGTTCACGTTCGTGTATGTGGAAGAAAGGCCTAAAAATTTTTTAGCATAGTTTCGCCGGTTTCATCATTAAATCAAGATAATCATTGAATAAAATTTTAAAAACTGTCACCATCAATAATAACTACATTAGACGTGGTCGTGGACAATTCTACTAGTCATTCTTTGACGAAAATCGTTTATTTTACTTTCTTAAGTATTGTCAATTCATTACACCAAACGACGTAATGATAATAAATTTTATATGTAACCTTTACTAGGATATCCTGCGCATCGTTGATACCGGTTAATTATTTAAAATCTTACAATTTGTTAATTATAATATTTGAACCGTACCTACTTTAGTATTTTTACATTAAGAGTACCATAGATGTTAACTGACAGAAAAAAGTATCATTCAAAGGATAATTATTACAATAATTTGGTAATTGATCTCATGTGCGAAATCAATGAATATTAATACAAATATTTATAATTCAATTCCAACATTACAGTAAGTATAAGAGTGAGCTTAAGCAGTAATTCAATAAAAATTCTTAAAACTGCACAAATTTATGAAAATATCTATTGCTTTAAACGTTATTAATAACGAAGTGTTTATCCGAGGACGTAACTAGGTGCTTAGTATATGATATTACAACTAGCCAGAGATAAAATTTTGACAATCGAAATATTTTAACATAACGAAAAGAATGAAGAACTATATTCTAGGTGACCATAGTGCAAGCGAATGGATAAAACATGCAATTGATGGTACAATTTTGAAAATCTTATTAGAAGTTACTTCCTGATAGTATCATGCACTGCTATAGGCAAAAGGTAAAGTTGATCATAATATTCCATTTGTAATTAGATAATCCCGTTCTGTAGTGTATTACGTACATAACATGAAATTTTTGAAATTAAAAATAACTATTCGAGTAAATAGAATGCTGTATTATCTGTTGAAAAAGTACGTTGTATTGGAAGTTATACAATTACATAAATTCTCCCATCATTTCTATATATAGCTGCTCTATTGTATTATAAACTGCATCCTAGTTTGATTATAGAGTAAGGTCAGCTATTTTCGGTAATAATTTCTACACTGATATTTTTTACAATATTAAGATATAATATCAATTAGTATTATAGTGTGCATGTTAAAGGCCATAAATTAACAAACTTGTATCACGAAATGTCATCGCTGCAGATGTCTTAACGGTTATAACGGGTAACCTATCAGAAAGGCCGAGACCCTACAATAACGATAATACCGCTATACAAGAAGGTTTGATGGCCTGATTTGATGCTTAGTATAATATTACGATGATATAGTCAAAACCAAACTCCCTTTGCTGCCTTTAAGTATGTTTACTGCTTCTTCATGTGAAACATTAAGTAAACTGTGACCATTTGCTGATATTAATTGGTCACCAGCCTTTAGCTCTTGACTTCTAGAAGCTGCTCCCCAAGGGAAAACTTGCTTGATGAATATTGGCAAGTTGCCTTGTACACTATCATTGCCACCGACGATGCTAAAACCAAGACCATCGACGCCGCGTTCTAAAATAACTTGTCTAGATTCTTTGAGCGTAGTGTTATCTGTGTCTATGGTAGTTGGTATATCTTTCACATTAGGAGATGGGACCAATTCAGATGATGTTGAACTTGATATTCTGGTCTTAGTCTTATCAGATTCGGGGGATAAGACTTGTAGACTTATTGTACCAGTAGCTTTTTTTAACATTTTAACCACATCAACGTCGGTTAATCCATCCAAGTTTTGGCCATTGATTTTTAGAATTTGATCATTCACTTTAATTTCTCCATTTTGTGCTGCCAATCCCCCAGGTCTAACAATTACTACGGTTACGGGTACGTCACCTAGAGGACTTCCAGCACCACCCGAGAAACTGAGCCCTAATGAATCTTGCGGATTACGCTTAAACAGTTGTACTATCTTAACTTTATTGTCTACCTTTTGTGCAAGGTTGGTTCCAAGTAGACTATCAGTACTCGAATGTAGTCCGCTACCAATGAGGCTACTTGTAGACGGCCATGCTGACATTACCGAACCAGCTACTGATCCAGCCTTCAATCGACTAATCGTTAAACGCACCGTGCCTTTCGGATCTCTCAGAATTTTAGTAGTTTCTAAATGGGTCTGCTTTTGCACATCTATTCCATTGATAGCGACAATTTGATCACCTTCCAACAATCTGCCATCTTTCTCTGCTAGCCCACCAGTGACAATATCTGAAATAAAAATTTCATTTTCTGTTCCACCTTTAATAATACTAAAGCCAAGTCCCTCCGAAGAGCTACGCCGAAGTTCAACGGTAAAAACATCAAGAATATCATCACGAAAAGCTGCAGTATCAGCATTTTCACGAAATATCAATAGCTTTACGACTGGAGGAGCAATACGTAATGCTGTTATAGCTGCATCATGATCTGCCTTGCGTAAATTGACTCCATTTACTTCTAGAATATGATCACCAACTTGTAATCTCCCATCATCATATATAGCACCATCTTCATATATCTTATATATTACGGTAGCACCTAACAATGTATTAGCACCTCCAATAATTGTTATTCCAAGGCCACCATCACCCTTGTCAATTTCTATTGCAGTTTCTTTCCCAGGGATAACAGGACAAGTTCGAAGAGATATAGCATCATCAAAGTCGATAGGTGGAGTTTTAATAATGGGTGTTTCTGCTGGACTTGCATTTGTTGGCGTAGTTCCGGTACTTTCCTTTTGAGAATCACCAGGATCAGATGATCTAGCTGCACCTTCTAAATTTCTAGGCAGTGTAGCAAATGGGCTAATAGGTACATTAATGCCGCTGTTCGTTGATAACACAGTAAGTGTAACTGCTCCTTCAGCTTCTTTCAAAGCTTCTATTGCCTCTTGATATGTCAAACCAGTTATAGACTTTCTATTAACTGCTAATAATCGATCTCCGACCTTTAACCTACCATCGCGTGCAGCAACTCCTCCTTCTGCAATATTTTTGATAACGTAGTGACCTGAATTTTTCTCAATTCCTCTCGGTTCCCCAACTGCAACTCCTAAACCTTTTACTCTGTCTTTTATTAATGTAACGATGAGAGTAGATTCTGTAGGACTTGCTGCAGGAGAGAGATCTGCATACGATCGACTTCTTGGTACCGTAAGACTTTCGGATGATGCAGAATTTTTCATAACCACGTTAGGTGTTTCTTCTGATATTTCTTGTTTTAAGGTAGAAGATCGTCTTTCCTTTTCCCATAGCGGCCGATATATAATTAGTTTAACATCGGCTGGCATACCTTTTAAAATTGTTAAAGCATCCTTTTGCTGCTTACCGCGTAGTACAGCATCGTTTACTTCTAATAGTTCATCTCCACGGCTGATTTGCCCATCTAAACCAGCAGGACCGTCTGGTTTAACGTTTGCGACAAATATTCTCGGCGAATCCTGATATTTTTTCTCGGTGATACTTATTCCGAGACCACTACTTCCTTTGAATAGCTGTACGATAAAAACGTCTCCACGATCTATATCATATTTTTCCATGATTTGTTCTTCAGGGCTTAGATCAACATCGTTAATAGTTTCGCTCAAGTTACCAGCAACATTTATTTGATCTTCATTATTTGGCACAGATTCAGGAACAGCCTGTTAAATGTTAAAGATATTTGAACATTTGACAATAGCGGAAGCAATACTCATAAAAGTGTATATTTTAAAAAAATTTACCACCACAACGGATTGCTGTAAGGTAGCAGCAGATGGGACAACTGATACTGGCTCTAATACTTGCATCGATTCTACCGGGCTATGATCGTTTTCGTGGTTTTTGTCCGTGTTTGCATTGCTGTCATCATTTGTTGCAATAAGACTTTGCACAACGATCCTTACAGGGTCGGGTGAATTACGAATTACATTTATGACGTCCTCGTGAGTCGCATTGCTTACATCGACGTGATTGACCTGTTGATATAATCGATTATTAAAATTTTGATTACATTAGATCTATAAATAAAAGATGTGGTTACTTTGCTTATAAAAAATTATTTCTTAACCTGTAGCAATCTATCTCCAGGCATCAACATGCCGCATCTTCCAGCTGGGCTATCTGCTTTAATTTGACGAATAAACACTCCTTTAATACTTTCCGAACTTTCCACATCACCCTGACTACTCCCAGCTGCTATTCCAATTCCTAAGCCAGTCCTTGGATCTCTATATAATTCAACGACTTTGTGAAACGGAAAGGACTGAATAGTATTAGCGGTATTGTCGTCCTACAGATAATGTAAAAGGTAAATAAGGCAGTTAAAGATTTCAGAGAAATGTTACATTCGTACGCTTAGATATAGATTATATATGGCAATTAATAGAATATTGATAGACTATTGGTCCTATATTGTTACGTTTGATGTTAGCATAGAATAACAAACTTACCATGAATTCTTCACTGGGATATGTTTCCGCTGATGCCATAACGGCAATAGCTGAATCAGTATCTGCTGCATCACATACATCTTCTTGCGATGCATCAAACTGAGAAAAGTCAGGCATACGTGCATCTTTGACAGTTTCATGTTGACTAGGTATAATTGTATCTTCACGAATTGGATCGGGGATATTGTCATCCGTAACTAATTGCGATACTACCGCAACTTCAGCAACAGTATCAATAGCAGCAGACGGTTGAATATCTCTAGGGGTGGGATTCTTTCTTTTGACTGAAAGCTTTTTCGATGGACTATAATCTGTAGGCTCTGGGACAGGAACTTTACCTACGAGGTTCTTCCTTAAAATACCGAAAGAAATTTGATCTCCATGTAAAGTACATCGACGAAGAATTGCTCTTGATTTTATAGAACTGAGTCCAATGACGCTTTTGTTATTGATTACCATGATAATGTCCCCAACTTCTAGTCTGCTATCATTTTCAACGGCACCACCTGGTAAAATGTTCTTAATCACAGCACCATACCCGTAATCATCGCACATTATATTTAACCCTAGACCAGATTTCCCTTTATCAATAGTAATGTATTCTACATAAGGAGGAATAACTGGTTCTGAGGTATTAGTAATGCCTTCATCTGGTTCCGTAATATTTAAAGGCGTAGGTCTTTTATCACGATAGTTATTTCGTGTACCTTCTGTCATTTCTGTATCAGTGCTACAAACTGCTTCTGCATCGCTACGTTCAATTGCATTTTCTGGAACGGATTCCATAATCAAACCTTTGGACATACGTTGAGGTACTGCTGTGATTGGCTTCGTAATACCTATACGAACAATACCGTGAGCTGTCGACTTTAACATCTCAACTGCATAATCTAAGCTTGCATTTTCAAGACTCTTTCCATTAACAGATATTAGTCGATCTCCAGGTTGTATCCTTCCGTCAGTATCAGCTACTCCGCCTTTTATTACATTTCTTATTAGTATAATCTTGGAGCCTAAGTTAACAGAAAAATAATCTAACAAACTGAAACCTAATCCATGGTCTTCTTTAGCCAATTCTATAACCATTGGTTTGTCCTTCCATCTTGCTGTAGTGGCAAACTGTTCTAAAGAAGCTTTTCGATTAATGGGATAATTTCGAGAGATAGGTGCATCTGTAGATTCAGTAATTTCAGGCGGCTGTATTCGGGAATCATTTTCATCTTCATCATCCATGAATGAAAAATCAATCGCTGCTTCATCTTGGTGAGCAGTTTGAAATTCAGTTGTTTCCTCTATTGGTTGTAACTCTCTTGCAGCTACAATGTAGACGTATGATGGCAGACAACGAATGACTTCAATAACATTCTTATCTGAGAGTCCAGAAATTTGATTTCCATTGACTTCTAGGAGTTTATCGTAAACCATTAGCACGCCATTGCGATCAATAATTCCATTCTCAGTAATTGATCGTATAAAGTGTTCTGGTGATTCAGTATCTAAGGATTTCGCTTCTATGCTGATGCCTAGTCCTCCCGCAGGATCAAAGTCGCAGAGCTCAGCCACGACAATCGTTTTATCAAGCCCGATCTTTTCTTGCCATTTGGCTTTCATTTTTTCGAGCGTTTCATCATCAACGCGTCCGTCAGTTTTTAAGCCAGATAGGGCTGCTTCTACAAGTCTCATTTCTAAAAGATTTACTGGTTCATTCGTGTTCACTTCCTCTGGCTCAGCATAACTATCAGGGGGTAATACCGCTGGTGTATCCGAAATCAGTTCATTTTGGATATCAGTTGCTAACTCATCGTATCGCTCCGACACCGCTTCATTTTGTACTTCAGCAGTTGCATCAACTTGTATATCAGGTGAAGAATCTGCCATAGTAAGCGTTATCCTGTCGCCACTATTTCTTAGTAAGTCGCAAATGGTTAGAGCACTTTCACCAACAACAGTTATCCCATTAACTTTCACAATTTGATCATTTTTATTTAATTTACTACTAATGGATGTGATATCACCGTCAGCAGCACCTATAACAAATAAGCCATTTAATTGTTCACTTATCTGTTCACCAATGTAGCCGCCAACAAGAACATCTATTCCATCTTGAGGAGTATAATTAACATACATGTCATAGGTCTTTAGTGGAACCGTCGAATGAATTCGGCCATCTAGTGGTGGCTCATAAGATGACTTGCGGGAAACTATTAAATTTACCGTAGTAGTACACTGTTTAAAAACGCCTGCTACTTGCTCACTGGACATACCTTTAAGGGCAACGTCATCGATTTGTAGTAACTGATCACCACTTCTCAAGCGTTGGTCTCGATCAGCCGCTAGACCTTTAAGTATGCTCTTTACTAAAACACCAGCATTACGTCCGCCAATTATACCACAACCTAAACCAGAGCCATCGTTATACAAAGTAATTAATTCTAATTGACGCCACTTGGGTCCATCACGGTTTTGAATATTAGCAGACAATTGCGAAGAAGCGCTTGTCGTCGATAATGTACGTCGACGAATTTCATTCATATGATCTTCCATTATTGAAGAAGATCGCGATAAGCTAGGAGATTCGGTACCTTCACCTCTGGCAATTACTAATTCGATTTCCCCAGAGGCCTGCTGAAGTAGTTTTATTGCTTCGTGATGAGGTATACCACTATCTATGCGAATTTTATTGATAGCCAAGATTTGATCGCTTTCTTGCAGTCTACGATCTACTGCTGCAATTCCTTCCGGAAATATTTCTTGTATAAAAATACCCAGCTCACCGTGACTTTCACTGTTAAGACCAACAACAGAAAATCCAAGGCTTCCATTTGGTGGTTTAAGCAAGGTTATTACCTCAATCATTCGACCTTGGGCAGCAACTTGCATCGCTTCTTGGAAGTCATGATCATCCATAGATGGCAATATCATATTCGCAGCCTTAACTTCTGTTGCATTTTCACCGTGTACTGATTCAATTTCTTCACTATTTTCATTTGCCATGTTTGTAGGCATATGTGATGTGGGTTCATCACCTAATTCGTTGTTGTAATTATTGTCATGCAATTCATAAGGTTGATGTTGATTTTCACTGAGAAAATGCTGACTATCATGATGTCCTATCGCGTCAGATTCATTTTCTTGATATTCTAGATATTGAGGCTCAAGCTGACTATGATCCTCCTGAGCCTGCTGATATTGAACATATTTTTCAGGGACATCGTGATTTTCTAATTTCACTTGGTTAAGAGCATGTGGGTCAGTTTCATATCCATAAGGCACTTCATCATCATTATTTATGTCATATTCATGAGTTGGTAATTCCTCCGTCTGTTGTAAGTTAGCATCGACGATAGGGGCCTCATGTATTAAATGATCGTAATTAGATGAAGCTTCGATATCGTTAGTATGATAATCTCCATGATCTTCAGAATATAATCCATGCATTTCCTGGTTATCAGCAACGTAAGGATGGCTCTGCTGAAATTGTTCGTCATCACCATTGTGTTGAAGAGGATATTCATCATGATATTCATGATTGTCAGCAATGTAAGGATGGTTCTGTTGAAAGTGTTCGTCATCAACATTGTGATGCAGTGGATACTCGTCATGATGTTCTGCATAATTAGTGAAATCCCTTTCATCACTTTGATTCACCTCATGTTCATAAGCATCTGTGGAATGGTAAGTGTTGCCCTGATCATAGTCATTTTCGGCAGGATACTGCGGTCTATCGTTATGTTCAGGTTCATATGTTTCTGGATAAGTTTGTGAGTGTATATCATCCCTGTGGGGATCTATTTGGTGATCATCCATTTTTATCTGATTGGATTCAACTGCTTCATTCTCCGGGTCTATATTAGCATGACCATTGCTATAGGAGTCATTTGGTTGATGGTTTCCATTGGCAGATAAAGTGTCAAGGCCAACGCTAGCTTTAATCTATAATTCATAAAATGTATGTTGAAATTGAACTAGATTTTAATAAACATTCTGTAGTTTGAACTAAATTAGAACTTTAGCTCCTGGTAATAAATTAAGATGACAACTTGAATTTTATAACTTGCAGGGCAGAAAAGCGTCACTATTAACGTACTGCAGGGATGCTTACAATACTTTTCGGAGCTAATATTAAACAAGCGCAACTCGTCTTATTATGCATATTTACAATGACAACGATGTAACGGTATGCCTTATGCTTTTACAAGCAAATTCATTACCATACTGTACTATTACATAAAGTCAGCACATTTATTGATTGTTTATCATAATTACTATAATCAAAATAGGATTTTTAGTGTATAGTACAAATACAAACCTTTTCTATCATGTCACCCATTGAAGATTGCATATTTAGTAGATGGCCAAATACTGGATGCTGCAACATGTCTCGAACCTTTGATAGGTTCTGGGCATGACTTTCAAATCCATCAGTTTTTAACTTGTTGTGAAACTTGCTGAGTACAGCTAAAGCGCGGGAGGTGTCTGTTTTAAGAAATTAAAAGAATGCACAATTCACATTACAGTAGTTTCATTTTGTAGTCAATCGACATCACAGACTGTAAAGGCCTGTGGGTAATTGCAACCCTACTATGATTAGAATTAAGACGGTACAGTCTCCTGTGGGCATCAATCTTATAATAATTCTTGCTATGCAGCATTCATAATTATACTATGAATGATGGGCATTACTCTATACGACTATGCGCGCGTATGATATACAGTCAGAATATGACTTTAGAAATTTGCAAGTAGGCCCGCGCTACAACGAAGACAGTACTAAAAACTTAAATCAGATGCCATAACATACAATTTAACTGACTGCTGTAAAATCTAAGTCACCATTAAGAATCCAAAGATTCAACAGGAAAGTGAATGAAGTTTATGTCTGTGTAGGTTAAGCAGCAAATTTTCCAGGGATATTTAACACGTAAGCGTGAGCGAGGGTTTTAGTAATAGGTTAAAAGTAAAGTTAAAGTTGATGGTTAGTGCTTTGTTGCGCATTCCGATATGTAGTTTCGAAAGATCGTAGCCAGGCTGAAATTTGGTACGGCTATCTGCATTCTCGCAAGTTTTCGCATATTGCTATACACAGTAGGGGACTACTGAAAAGGATGCCATCACTATAGCGTATAACACCGTATACTGTATGCTATCATCAATGAATAAAAAACTATCGGCATAAATTCATCGTAAAGTACGAATAGTATGATGCGCTAACACTAACAATACAATATATTGATGACCACATCTAAGATCGGCAATATAAAATAAAAAAATTTAAAATTAATGGCGATCTAAAATAAGCAACAGCTCACCATTTTGTTGTACTGTATTATATATACGTAAATGATCCATGCTTCAAAGTCTTGTAGACTACTGTAAGTAATAATATTAAGATTGTCGCTAATGAAGTGAAGTCGTTCACCTTTCTGTATTGGAATTGAATACTACTGTACTGTACTGCTAAGCAGCATGAGAACTACGCCCCAAAATGTGTATTCTTAACGGTTTTCATAGTGTCAATTACCATAACATTAGCAAGCGATTTCCGCTAGCCATTAATTACCAATACAGTAAGTGCAACTTGGATAGCTTACTTTATCATAATAGCAAGAGGAGGAGTATCAACCATGAATCGAATACAATCGCTTACCTGCTTCGGTCATACTTGATGATGATGTTCGATTTATCGGTCACGTAAAATTGGAATGATAATTAATTCAAGTGCTCGTAAAAACTGACTTAACTTGATACAGGATTAATCGTTGGTCAAACAACAGTTTGAGAAAGTGTACAGTAGAGTATTGAGAGAAAGCTAAGAGCTGATTTAGTCAGCCATTTGAAAGAAAATAGAAGGTAGCAATTGATGTATTATGATAGAACACCTTTGACTTAAAGGCAATTGCTCCTTTTTTGAACGCTTCTTCAAAAACGCAGACTGTTATCACAGCTTTGAAAACTATCAATAATAGTACAGTATTAAAAATCTCGCCAATATACTGTAGTAATACTGTACAGTACTCTTGCAGTATAATAGTACTGTATACTGTAATACTGTACTACTGTATCGGTTCGAGAAACTACAGTGCAGTACGGTAACTACAGTACAGTACATACGGTACAGTACAGTATTTTAGTACTGTAGTAATACAGTACTCTTACAGTACTGTACACTGTACAGCGATGTGAGCCAGTTTTCTTTAGAGTGCTATTAGGCAAAATAAATTGTAGTAAAGCTGCAAAATTTGCCTAAAATTCTATACATATAGTTATTCAGCTTTATATTCGTATAATTTTTTTTACATTTTGATTCACTCTCGTGATTTTAGGGCACCTTAAAGTACTCTGATTCGAACTGGTTTACACTTACATACTGTAATGTACAGTGTACAGTACCGTACAGTACAGTACAGTAAGGTACAGTACAGTATTTTAGTCACTAAATTGAGAGAGTAAGCAAATCGACTTCTGCAAAAGCCTTTCTACAGTACAGTACTGTACAGTACAAATGTCGATTTTTTTTCTACAGTACAGAATTGTACTGTAGAAAATACAGTACAGTACAGTAAAACTGTACTGGAGACTTTTCCTACAGGCTGTCCTTACCGACTTCAAGACTCTACTGTCCTGTAAGTCAAAACTTACAGTACAGTGTACTGTACTGTACCGTACAGTCTACAGTGTACAGTACAATCCTGTATTGAACAGTACTGTAGACCGTTTCGCGTGGCGACACCCTGATCGATTCGTCATGATCACGTTACCTACCGCACCCAGGATTGGTGAATCATTCTAGTGATAGTAATAATAATAATAATGAGTCTTTTAGAAGGACACGCGGCTTCAAGCGATGACTCATGGGCAGAAGACTCAACCAATACTGTAAGTCATGATTAGGACCCGGCAGTGGTCGTAATTTATGGTTGCTTTGGCGAACCGATTGCCATAAAGATGAGCTTCATAATTATTATTTTTTAGTACCTTTTACTTTTTAAGGTATTGCGGTACTCATTGCACTTTTAATTCATCTTTGGTCCATTTTTACTAATCATCTTCACTGCAAAAAATATCCTGGGAATTCTTACCTAAGTACACAACTGTGATATCAAATTGTTGGACAAATTGACAACGGCAAATTTGGCATAATTACCCACTTTTGTTCAATACAGGATAATCCTATCGTCTTTGCTAGCCGTGCTAATTTTCTCCGTATAGTTAACTTAATAATAAAATAGTAGCTGCAGAATAATATTTTACTAAGCCGGGTCCAATTCGGATATACCTATGACCGTATGACATGCAATCATCAGTCGGTCATTTTCACCATTCATCTTTACATTATCGCTTAGCTATAATTTGACATCAGAAGTTTCACACTGGTATTCAATTTTGCCCATCATTGATTGATCGCTATATGGATAGTAATTGTAAAAATTATCGTTTACATCATTATCAATAGAAACTAGCTTTTGATTCCGAAATTCCGATAAATACATATTCACCTTTTACACCATGATCACGTACAGCCATGCAATCAATCAATCTTTCACGCAATTAATTCTGCTTTACTGCAATAAAGGATGAGAGTACAATATTATGTAATACGTGTATCTATTAGTTTCTATATTATTATTTTTAAAAAAGATATTGTTATGTATGTAAGAATACAGTAACTTGTTG
Source organism: Trichoplax adhaerens (assembly GCF_000150275.1). Lineage (NCBI taxonomy): Eukaryota > Metazoa > Placozoa > Uniplacotomia > Trichoplacea > Trichoplacidae > Trichoplax > Trichoplax adhaerens. Next base: position 10,983 of record NW_002060949.1, on the reverse strand, counting down.
TACTGCACCTAACGTGTTAGCATAAGATAAGGTAATGAATTACTAAGATAAGGGTATAATACGCCATTACAGCTATACTATTTAAATGCAGTAAATCCTAAATAAAAGAGATCAGTAAGCTTACTAGTAGGAGTGTATCAAAGTTCCTCGTGCTAACGTTAACGACTAAGAGTGGAAACACAACGGTTACCATTGCCGCTTCACTAACAATAATTTAAGAGAGTCTTTATGGCCTAGAAATCTAATTTATTTCATTACTATCGGAATTAAAATTCAATTTCAGTAAAAAGCTTGAAAGGTCATCAGTTATAGTCAGCCTTTTCAAGCGTTTTTAATAAATTTGCATGAATGTCATCGTTCAACTCTGGAAACATAAGATATTTACCTATCAATCTGGAAATAATAAGCTGCAGATGAGCAAATTTAACATCAAAATTAATTCTTAATATTCAATTATTAAAGCCGTTGACGATAGATAATTCAGACTGAGGTCATTAGTAAAATACGCAAAAGTGATTAAATATCTAAATTCTTTGTTGATATCAAAAACTGCTCTAGCTCGCAGCTTCATTTATTTACATCGTTGATTACTTATTTAATATTTATTCCAGCGTATGCACATTAGGGACTTGAGGTAGGCAGAAGTTCTTTTTAGTAGCATTCGATTGTAATTTGAGTAGCTTTTAAAATTCGATTGGATTATTACGTCGAATAATATTGATAATGCTGCTTAATTAAGATATCGTTGAACCAACAAATTGTCAACAATGGTATGCACTCAATTACGTAGGAGATTTAGGATTACAAAGGGTGAACCTGATACGTACCATATCTGTCCTACGTTTGTTTGATGTTCTATGATAATTTCAATTAGATTTCTGCAACGCATAGAACCAAAGTTAACTACTGTACTACCATGCACAGTTTTGATACATAGCAATTTACTAAGTACCTTCCTAGAATATCAAATCAATGGTGGTACTATTGTACGTATGTTATTCCTTCCCAATAATTTCAACTATCATACTATTCGATTGGGTTATGAGTAGTGTAATAATTTTTAATGCATGAAAAAATGACAACTCTTGCATATACTGTAAAATCTTTGCCAATCCCATGATATACAGTATAGGGAAGAATGTATCACTGTCACATAAATTAGAAATAGTTTCTTATTGCACTGGTCTATCAACTTGTTTAAATATAAACGATATCATTTATTTACTATCACTGAGGCTATGTTCAATTTTAGGCAAAACGCAATATATCATTTTGTTAATAACAATATCGCTGTATATTTGCATATTCCTTAGAATATGATGTTTGTAATCTGCATTATCCTATGTAAAACTCTAAAAAGGAATTTTATTTCCATAACATCGATAGACCTATTTAAGATAACTGCTTTAGTAGTTTTGATTTGTATTACGTCTGAATAGGATTGAAATATTTATGTAAGCTAATTTTTTTTTCTTAATTGTTGCATGTAGCAATTACTATCGTAATGCGTTAATACGCGTAAGTAACAAAAATAAAAGTAACTTGCGTAAACACTAATTGCAGGAAATTGCAGGTAGCATAATAAATAATTGTAATTAAATGCAGTATACAAAATGTTATTTAAGAGATATCTAAATGTGATGAGTTATGTAATGCTAATAACATAATTATATATTTAGTTTTGGATTACTGTTTGATGCAACTTTTTCATTTAAGTCAAGTTTTACTATATCAAATGGCATAAGCATACAGAACCGTCCTTAGTACAAGTGAATAGTTGATAGTAATTACGCTGATCTTTGCAGTGCAGTGTAAGCATCTTTCCACTTCAATATAATGAATTGCATGATAACAGTCACGCAAACCAGTACACAGTAATGGAAAGTTATTGCATAATCATGCCCAATTAAGCCTCTTCTTCATTGGATTTCAATTACACTATCAGTCATAAATCTTCTCAAATTGCCTATTTTAAGTGATTCATAACGCTACATATCGTCATTAAAATTCTCCTAATTATAAATAGTTATCTTTGTAGATTTAATAAAATAATATATGGATCCTACTACCTATGGCTGGATGATTTAACTGCTGATTAACCTTTGCCTTCTTAAAACAGCGCAATGTGCACTTTGTGATGTGATTGAGATAACAATTTAAAGATAATAAGTCGCAATACCACTTGGCAATCTGCAATTAACTTCGTAATTATCATTCTTAACTTTTATTTGAATGTCTTCTTTTGTCTTAGATCTGTTTAATTAAAGTAAACATCACCTTTATGATGGTTGCAGACCCATACCATCTATCGTTAGTTATGCATAGAACCCCTCCCTAAGAATGCTGTATTTATTATTTTTAATTAAAAGGGGATTGATACCTGCTGCGATATGAACGAACATTTTTACGAAGTTGTGCCATTCAAGAATATTTCGTAAACTAATTAATGGTATCACTTACCATTGCTAAAAATAATTTTATTACTTATTAGTAATTTTACTCACCACGCACATGATACTAAGTTTTAGCAGAAAGGATATGGATAGATTTAAGCTATTTGGCTAACATTGTCAAGAATGCATGATGCGTTAAAATCATTCCTGTAGAGTTATAGTACTACAATCGATCGGTTGATATCTCAGCAATGTATCATAAACATTTTGCTGGCAGAAACTAATTTTTGAAGCTTAAATAGCCAAACTAACTAAGTAGAATACATTATATTAGCAATACTCATACAATTTTTTCTTATAAATATTATGGGGACGCTTTCTTGCGACGACAAAAATTGTAATGATGTAGTGCTAAACAGTAGCTAGAAATTTTTTAATGTCATCATAGTAATACTTTATAATGTACTATGCCTAAATCTTGATTTAAGGATAAAAATATCGAAGTAGCCTTAAGAGATTCATCGAAAATAGATAATTATGTATTGAAGTAATTTTAAAAATTTCGCTTATCGATTATGAACAAGTTTGCTTACCGTTATTGAATAGGATTTTTTGACGACTAGATGCATGGATTGAATACGAAGATTTAAGTTCAGATATTTTTATGAGGGGTTGTACTCTATAATGAGATTTTTTTATCTATCGTATTACCCTCAATATTGCAAAATTTTGCATTATGTTAATTGATTATTTTAATTACCAGTAACGAATGTAAGAATAGCAAACCATGTGTTTATTTACTCAATTTTATAGTTATTGTAATTTTTAATTATTTTTAATTGTTATGATCGAAAATTAAAAAATAAATAAATACATTATAATGGTTTTAAGCTATTAAATGTTATGAACAGGAGAACAATGGAGTGACCTATTGCTTTTAATGAACTAACTTGCAGGTAATCGCTTAATTAATATGCACTGAGCAGAGCTGCAAAACTGGGTAAGGGTTTTGACTGGAGAAAAGCTTTATGAATAACGTTTGTATGAATAACTAATATAACCTCAAATCATAATGGATACTATTTGATTACCATTATTATGTGTGTAGGTACAAATAATACACGCTGTAGCTTGCAAGATGCTATAATATTGCTCCAATGTAACATCATATATGTACTTTGATTAATGCAAATGTTACTTTATATCATTGTATCCTCATTATAAAGTAATTTAATTAATTTGGCAATTGCTGACACCCATGCTCATGCAGCAGCATAATCTGAAGAAGATCAGTAGGCTTAGCAGAGCTTATAAAGTCTAGCTATGGATAGCATTGTGTATGCATATGCAATAATATTCTATGCATGCCAGATACTAGAGGAAGTCGGTGCGAGGATATGGTTGTATAATGTATATTGGCGTATATATAAAACAGTTTGAATTACATCATGAGACTTACTTGTGATAAGCCGTGGATTCAGTGGTATAGCTGAAACTGCAGGTACGTTGAGCAATTTTTGATTTGATGTCTTCACCATTGCTTTCTATTTACGCAACGATTTAATTTCCTATTTATTTAAACTTCAGCTACTTAAAAAGAGCCCAATAGCCTGCTTTTAAAAATTTAATGATAATAAATTAGTAGTAACACTCCTGTTAACGACATACTGAAGGAATTTATTGACGAACTAATTATGTTATAATTTCCTTCTAAAGGGTTTATATCTGATGATCTAAAAAACAAAAGTTATCCTTAGTTCCGTCTTATTCTACGCTTAAAGTATTACAGGTAATCATAATAGCCGTAACACTCAGTCCAGTGATGCCACTATTAATCTTATTTTGTAATACGTGAGCGTATATGTAAACTGACAAAATTTTATAACAATAATAGGTTGTTCCTGACCTTAAAAGTGACTACTATCAAAATATTATACTAAACGGTATCCGTAAGCGTGAAAGTTACGTCGCCTGGTACGATTAACCTATCAAGGTTATTATCATCGGGCTAAAATGTAAAGCAATTTTTAATTATTTTTAATTTGAATGATTTTATTTTTTACGCCTTGCTTTATTAATTTAATAATTTTATTGCAAAAGTCGTTACTGCGACAGTAATTTTCATTTATAACTGTAATAAATGCGCCTCAGAATAACTATCTAGTCAAATGGTATTTTTTAAAAGGCTTTTATTACAAGGTTTTAGGAATAGTAGAGCAATAATTAACTACTACAAAAATCCAGTCCAAAATCTAAAGTATTCCGAGCTCAAAGCGAAGTGAAATCTCTTCTCTCCTATGAGCTCATCTCCGCAGTTCTTATAAACATTTCGTTAAATCCATTTATGACAACTTGATTAATCTACAATCAGACATGAGTCATCAAACCAAATACTTTTCTCTTATAGTATATCATTCTTTTCTACAATCTAAATCATTCTACTTAAGATATCACTACTCTTCTGTTAACGTCTAGGCCCTTTCTCCGAAGGGTATCTTAACAACTACAGCGTTTCTAACTGCATAAATCTTAAACCATAATTACTCAACTGGCTACTATTAGTCATCAACAATTTCTAATATAGTAGTTAGTAATAACCTAATATTAGCTTCACGGGTAATATCTATTCAAAGCAACTAACTATATCAAATATAGCTATCCGTATAATCAAATATGGGTGCATTACTACAATAGCGTGGACATTATGTCCTTGCTGTATTCGCATACATATATCGTATGATAAGCACGCACATAGAGAGATTTTTACCTAGATGTCAGTTGGGTGAATTTTAGTGTCTCAAATTTTCTTGACAGTTTAGTGAGCTGTTTCTCTGTGCTATTCAATTACAATTCATCAAATCCTTCCATTAATTTGATCAGATCGAGCTTGTACCAAAACCAATACAACATGATTCTAATATTGAGTACATATCATGGTGCAGGCAGATTAAACTTAAGATTTCTATGGCGATATTCACTTCATGGAATTTTTTCCTCTTCGGTAATACCACACGATTCTTTTTCGGATCTACATGTATCGCGTTGGAGTTTGCATATTGCACATCTGAACTAGTACAACGTATATTAACTTACGGTAGAGACCTAAATGAAGCGGTCAGTAAAGCCTTACTTCAAGTTTGCCTGCTTATTGATATAATCATCATCGGTAACGATTACTGTATGCATGTGTTTTAGTGCCTGCGAATAGTTATTGATAAATAATTAATTAATCAAGCGTCTTTTCATCACTAATTGATTAAAGTTGGTCATAGATTTTGTGATTTGTTTTAATCGCCTTACTCATACGTAAATGTGCATGCATGCAAGATACTTTAAAAATCGGTAAATTCATAGGTAATAATCATTAACTAGTTAAATTAACGGGAAATGTTCTATTGACTTTCCGTAAAAGATTTAATCAATACGGCTTACCGTAATGGCCAGCTTTTTATGGAAAAGGAAACTTTTCAATGTGACAACATTGCAAGTACTTCTGGTATGTATTGTATAGCTATAAAAGATATATTTTTGTTTGTTGCTAGTGTAATGCAGGCTTGAAAAAAATTTCCGGCCTAAAGTACTAATACACGCGTGTTATTTATTTATTTACACTTTACAGGTGATTGTTGCGTTTATATCATTTATTACAACGTCAAACGGTAAGTACTGTATAGCCTGCACAATATACAGGATCTAAGTATCACAAAATACAATGGTTAAAATCATAATAATACATGTATTCTGGTTAATTACTGCAATTACTATTAATTAATAACGAGAACATCAGTAATCTTCTAACAGTAGGAGATTAAGCAAGTATTGATGGCTAAACGTTTAATTCTAGTGCAGCATACGAATATATGATAGATTTCTGCGTTTTTACTGTTGAGGGTGTGAATTTGATTGTCGTATTTCAATGCAGTCCTTCTCGAGGCACGTATACTGTAGATAAATATAGTAGTTAATGGCACGTGCCGACTAACAGCAGGTGGCCTTACCTGTTCTTGATATCCCGATTATACAGGACAGGATTGCGATCAAGGTTAACCACTCTCTTATCTTCACCATTTTATTTTCTAGTCTCGTTAAATTAAATAATCCATGTTGTACAACTTCTGGTTTCATACTAATGCTGCAAACTGCGAAATATGTTCTTGCTGCTATTACTATTTTGTTCAAGTTTGTAGCGGCACAGTGTGTCAAGCGACCTTGAGAGTTATGTAATGCCATTCTTATTAAAGTACTAATATTAAAATTTGTGTGTGATAAAAAGTCAGGAACTTACTGCAAACATGCTGTAAGATTTAGTCATTAGCCTAATCCACACCTAAGTAAGAGATAACTATAATAACATAGACATAGAAATCAGTGGCTCAGTTTTACAAGTAACGCGTTTGTTGGCTTTGCTATTCGCGAGTTTTAGTCAAGTTACGATCGTGTAGTATATTAATTAATTATACAGTTCTATACTTGTATTTTACTCAGTTTTTTTAAGTCAAGGGGTTATACTGTGTTGCGGAACATCCGACTAGGAATGTGTTGAGTGCATAGCAAAGCAAAAGTAGCCTTTTCTATATGTGGCGCTCTTTGTGACTACAGAAATTTTCGGTTCAGGGAGTAATTAATACTGAACCTAGAAGTGGAGGATTACTGAAAGCTCAAAGCTCGACTACGACAGCTTTCATCATTTGCAAGTACCGTACTATATTTCACTTAACATGTTCTCTCTCTCTCTCTCTCTATTATTGTATAGCTTTAGTAGACTATTGCATTTCCAAACCGTGCGCCAATAATGGGACCTGTATTAATAACAGCAACGGATATAATTGTACGTGTATGACGGAATGGACTGGGTTTAATTGTTCAGATGGTAAGTCACGCTATTTATTTCTGCATAAACCTATCATGTGTTGCTATCTTATTCTACTTTGAAGTATTAGAGGCAGTAGAGGTCCATGTATCCTACTATATTACATCATTTGGATCGGTTTCTCGCATATAACTCTACTTTATCAATCAAAACAGAACATTGATAAATCTATCTGTTTATAATCTATAGTCTTAATAGACCATTGCATTTCAAAGCCTTGTGCCAATAGTGGGATCTGCATTAACGACGGTAACGGTTATAATTGTACCTGTATGACAGGATGGACAGGACTAAATTGTTCGGAAGGTAACTATTGGCAGTTTTGCTAAAGGGCATAATCAATCCGCACTGCCTGATTATGACACTTTATTTCGCTTTCAATGATTGGAGGTGATATACTCTGTAATCTACTATATGGTAGCATTTTGAATTGATCTCTTTTTAACTATCGGTATTGTAGCTGTGAACTATTGTGGTTCCAATCCGTGTAATATCAATGGATCGTGTATTAGCAACAATAACGGATATAATTGTACTTGCATGTCCGGATGGACGGGTATCAATTGTTCAAATGGTAAATCATATTCTATTTTTATCTAGTATGTATTCTTGTACCAGTACTATGGCATTTTATTAGAAACTATAACACGTTTAAATTTATAGTTTGGTCGTAATAGTAGGTATAAACGGTGGCTCTAATAGATTACTTCTTATTAAATTTAATAATTGGAAATTCTTAATATAATGACAGCTTTCGTATGTACCAGCCGACATGATATACAGTATTCAACTGAACTGTAATTGCCTACGTTACTCCAATATTAACTAAAATAATGCAATAATTGAATCAGGAATGCTGTATTTATTTGATAAATAGGGATTACCGATTACTGTAATCCTAACCCATGTCGTAATAGAACTTAAAAAGTTAAAAGCGAAGATTGTTAGGCTTTACTGTATAAGAACGTTACAATAGAATAATCGATTTGTTGGACGTCTTAGTAAAACGGTAGCTTGACTATCAAGACATAGCTACCATACTTATACGTTTACTTATACGTTTTACGTCGATGCGATAGGCATCCGAAGTGGAATATTGGAAGATTAATGTAAATTTTAAAAATCATGTTTTTACGTACTTTCGCTATACAAGAATATTACATATGCGGGGCCGGATGTACTACTGATGTTGTATATAAATGGCGACAATGCCACTGTTATACTTCATAGCCCAGTTCAATATTAAATGTAATTTAAATATATTTTAAACTTAGAAATTATAGATTATTGCGATTCAAATCCATGCAATAATGGTACCTGCTTTAGTAATAGCAATGGATTTAATTGCACCTGTATGCCTGGATGGACTGGTAGTAATTGCACTCAAGGTAAATTACTTTACAGTACAATTGACAATCCGACAAATTTAATTTGTTGTGCACTATATAAAAATTTCATTAGCACATCAACGTACTAATGTATTATTTTTAGCTATTTAAAATTGCCTTAGGGTCTTGCACGAAATGCGAATAATTTTATGAATTTATTATCCTTCCTTTTTACTTTTAGTTAATTACTGTGATCCTAACCCGTGCCAAAATGGGGCACAGTGTACGAATAATTTACAAGGATACAATTGCAATTGTTCTACAGAATGGAAAGGCTTCAATTGCTCACAATGTAATGGGTGATTCGTTGTTGTTAAAATATAAATTAAATAGCTGAGTAGCAATTAACAAGATTATGGGCCCTCGAAAGTAGTTAAAAATATAACAACACTTGATAGTTATTGTGTAATACTATTGCACGAAATAGTCATATTATTAAGAATCAAGGTTTACTCAGTTTAAGTAAGCTATTACTCTATTCATTGTTTGATACGTACGTGTAGCTGTATATAACTGGCAGGAAGGAGATTTAAGGCTAGTGGATGGTTCTTCAAGCAATAAAGGACGATTAGAAATTTATCATAATAATCAATGGGGTACGATATGTCATGATGGTTTCGGTGTAAGCGATGGACGTGTCGCATGCCGTCAACTTGGATATACAGGATTCGTCAAATATCAATGTTGTGGGAATCTCGGAGGTCAAGGGACAGGACCAATCTGGTTAGAAGGAATATCATGTAGTGGGAACGAATATAATATTCTAGATTGCGGTAATAAGGGTTGGAGTAACACAGATTGTGACCACAAAGAAGATATTGGTGTTGAATGTCAAGGTAATTTCGTAATTGATCATAATCAATAAATCTAATCTATTATTGCACAATGTGTATTCGTATATGACAGTTTTCTATTTGGCAGCTTACGAATACTTTACACATACTGTTTTTGTAATGTACAATAACTGTTATGCAACTGTCTATTATTTATTGGATTTCATGTTAACATTTAAGTCAATATACGATATACAGTTAGATGCTAAATACAACGTCAATCTATACGTATAAGTGATTAATTTATTAGATATTTTATCAGTAGTCAAAACGTTACGAGAGAATTTCGTAACATGTATTAAGAGTGCATTACTGTTCGATCTATTAATTTATTATGCAATATCGTCTCGTTGAAGCTAATACGATTACTTATAACGAAATTGGATAAATTATTTTATTAAATCAATATTTAAATAATAATGCTATAAATACAGTATGATATTGCAGTCTATTCAATAATTTATTATGTTATATATTAAGAATATTATATGAATGCAAAGACTCTTTCCTCATTGGTTTCAAAATAACATACAAGTGATTTTACTACTTACATATGGTATATTGTTTATAGATCCCAGTGTGTGTATTACCGCTAATCCATGTGTAAATGGAAAATGCCGATTAACTGCAAGTGGACATACATGCTCATGCTATTCAGGATATACAGGACAGAATTGTGATCAAGGTATAAATATATTTAAGAATAAACATTAATAATTGTAGATGTATACGAATACGAATATGATCATCTGTTTATCTTATTATCGCGTCTTAATATATAAACACTCTAAATATGTTTAATAACTTTTTAGTGTGTTAATACGATATAACTAAACTTCGACTCAGAATAGAATTAAATTAATTTACAACTGCTAATGCTATTTTTTATTATTCAATAAATTCATTATAGTAATACAAGATTATTGTAGTATGAACCCATGCGATAATAACGGAACTTGTGTGAATAATAATAATATGGGGTATAATTGTACATGTATGGCTCAATGGACAGGAGTTAATTGTTCCAATGGTATGTATCTATATACGTGCGTATACTCGCGTCTTCTACATTACAGGAATATTACTTACACATGTGTAATATCAATACAATTAATTATACAATGTGAAATACATACACATACTCTATCTTACTGTAATCGATAATAGACAAAATTAATATTTTCTAACTTACTAACGTGTATATAATTATATGTATATATATATATATTCGTATACAGCAATTATAGATTATTGTAACCCTAATCCGTGTAATAACGGAACATGTAAGGGTAATGGTAATGGATATAATTGTACTTGTACAAGTGGATGGACCGGTAACAATTGTACAGAAGGTAAGGGTCCACATACAGTATATATATATACATATACGAATACATAATTAGGATATTATTATTCTCTCTACTTTATGTGAATATAAATATCACGAGTATCAGGTATCAAAGATTAATATAAATGGTATTAGTACAAAAATATCGAGT
>NW_002060950.1:3350871-3375187 GCF_000150275.1 Trichoplax adhaerens | reverse complement strand
CTAAAATGTTATTTAGGTGTCAATAAGGTGATTAGGTATAACGTACATCCCTTTTCTTACTTTCGCAATCGAACTCGTTACAATAGACTTGTGCTTTGTGCTAGCACTGCCAAAAATTTGATGAGAAGGAAATTGATTAATACAGTGGATGTTGCACATTAACGTGTATGGTTAATCAGTATCTTTCGTTTGGCTATCAATTAAACTACCATTCTCTAAGATAGATATTCTAAAGATTTTTCTATTGGCATCAATATTTCTTAACTCAAAACTTGAAGTAGTTGTCATCTAGTAAGAGGACTGACGTCCGATTTTATTCAAGTAAGCAACACCTTATAGCAGTATTGTACGCTAAAAATGTTTTTTTAAATTGCAGCAGTATTTTATTGCTACTATTATCTTGCAGCCTGCTATTCTTTTATACCTGCACAAGAAAGATTTATAGCCTTTCATTGGAAGTATCGTGAAGTAATATTGTTTCTTAGCCAATCAATATCGCGATATTGAGCATCCGGTGAAGACAAACACGATTATTACCCCTTTTCAGTTGTTAAAATAAGGGTATAGATCAATTCTAAAGAATGATGAATTAAAAAATAGCTTCTGAATCCTTAAAACTCTTTAAAATTATAGATAATGAAACTCATCTTATTTACAACTAGATAGTTATAGTACAATTGCAATGCTTCTTAAGCGCTCAGTTTCATTTAACTTCTTAATAAATTCTTCTTCTTAAAGTCTTTAGTATATTTATACCATAAATTGAAATATTCGGAGCTGCTTTGCTTGAGATTTAGTATGGGATCCCTTATATAATTTTAAAGAAAGATTACCATGCATTAAATAGTTATCATGTATGCAACAAAAAATGCATAGGACTAATAGTGTATAAATTATGGACCCTGCTAACTTTTGTTATTTTAATGCAAGGATGAAATACTTAAATTTTGATCGTTGTCTTTGCTTTAATATCTTTATATTAGATGATTTTTATAACCGTCTTTTTTACTTGTACATGGGCGATATATTGGACATATTCCGTTTACTATCGTATCAATCGCCCAGCGCACATAAGTGAAATATACGGTCTAATTTACTGGATGGCTTGGATACCTTCGCTCTCATCTGCAGTTAATCCTTTTTTGTATGCCTTTTATGGCCAACAATTTAGAAGCCAGTTTAAAGGCAGAATAAAGAAAAGCCAATCTACCCTTTCTTCAAAGACTCGCAGTAGTGGAGCCTTCAGATCGTTTATTTGGAATCGTAATCATAGTTCTAAGTAAGGTGCCGGCTTAAAATTAGAGTTAGTAATATCAGGATGGTCAATTTACTTCGTTTACTTCTCTAGCGGAACTGTAATTATAATTTAAGCAAGTATCTCGCTTCATCTTTATCATAACTACGATATCCATGCTTATTCCTCTAAATCTAATAATCTATATGTTGCCGATGTATATACGTAAAAAGGTGATAATTCACTATCATGTTATACAACTTCAAAATCTACTAGTAAATATATCATGTACGCGTATATGTAGTATTGAGTATGTAATGAAATATTCGCAATAGTGAGTAAAATATGATGTCAAATTGAAATATATGAATGGCAACAAATGAAAGCTTGGCGTCTTAAAAAGATCTAATAGCTAAGATGTTTAAATCCCATTGGTGATTTGATTACCTGTTACGGAATTCATCTCGTGAATTTGAACTACAACTGATTTCATGCGGTACAGTAATTGAGGGACAGAAGCATTTAAATTCTGACGCTAAGTTTAGGTTATTAATAAGATTTCGGTAAGGTAATACTCAGGTTTTAGATCTATTTCCTCTTCTTGTTTTGTGCACCTATTTGTAAGTCAGTTTGGATTGTAAACAATTTCGTATCCTATTAATATTGTATTGTATGAGCATGTGAGCAAATAATAAATGCGAGTTTGGCTCTATATTACCAAAAGCTCATCTGAAATGGATGAGTTATTCAATTAAAAGGCTGACCAACTCATTATTGTAAGAAGTTATCATATTTAAGATTTTAAATACTTTTCGCATATTTTCTTAACTGGAAATATGGCAATCGCTTAAAGTCTCTCATGTTCTTTTACATGCTTATTACTTATATAAACATTGCAGCTGATCATTGATAAAAATCTGTTTACCGATTAAAGCAGTATTTAAAATGTAAAGATTGTGCTGCAGTATAATTAGCTAATCTAATTAAGTCAATAAAATGTTTCAGTAATGCTATCTGTTGGATTCTGTTCGTTGGTTTCACCACTACGATTTCTTCAAGGCTTATCTAAAAAATCAAAGTCTAATGTTTTACATTAGGTTATCGTGTGGCGACTGTATATATGCCCGAGCAGAAAATATATCACTCAGTTGATACTTCTCTAGTGTACGACAAGGTACTATACTTTCGTTGTATGAATAGAATTAAAAACTCATAAAAATAATCTTACAAGAAGCCGCTTATTATACTTGTGAGGAAGTAGTTAATCTTACAGTATCTCTCCGTAGTTAGTTGGAGTGACTAAGTAGCTCGTAAATTAGTTGATCACTCACATTAGAAGAGAGTAAGTAATGGGGTGTGAGTGATATTACAATATTTATATGATTGTGTATACTCGTTACTAAATTTCAAGATACCGCAGAGAAGTAGGTAAATGATGTTATAATTTGTCAATTATTAAGATAAACTGTAGAAAAATAAAGATGATGCCATTTAAAAATTATTTAATTGAATTACAGTTAGCGCTTTAATGCTTTCTTATTGCGCAGAATTTCCTTGAAAATAAAGCGTGAACTTGTTGTAATAGACGATTAAGTTCTAGATTAGTTTATTTCAGCCTCATCTTCTTACCTAACAGACATATATTAATGTCTACAGCAAATAATAAAATTAATATAAAATACAGTTTTGGCTAGTATTTGCCTATAAAAAGACGTACAAATGTATTTTTTAAGCAATATTAGTCACACCCTTTTGTAATTCAGCAAGCAGGGTGTAAAACAAAAAGTAGGGAAGTCTTTAGCACAATAGAAGTAGAAACGAGAATGACAAAATATACTGTACATAACTGGAAAGAATTTTATTTGATGATGACCACGGTCATTTGGAAAATTCGTATCAGATAGTAAGCTCTCTGATACGAAGTTTATCAACTTTAAGGATTTTAATTAAGCTATAAATGAATAATTTTTATTCTCACGTGTGATTAATAAAAAATGTTCTATTGGTCTAATGAAGAGATACTGTTGCGATTCTTTAGATATCTGCTACAGTTTATTTCGATGAACTTGACTAGCAAGCAAATAATATCTACAAAGAATGATTATGTGAAATTAGAATATCCTAATTCGGCGCTATCTGACTGATCTTCAGATTGTGATATGCTTGACTGCGTCTAATAATTGTCACTAAATTTATTGAAATATTGCAAACAATGAAATTGTAGATCAGATAATAGCTTTCATTTATGTCTATCAGCTAGAAATAAAAATTTCAGTAATAACAATTCAGTTAGGCTTAAAGTTAACTTATGTCTATGTAATGTTTCTAAAATCAACATGTTCTTAGCTTTATAAAAATGTATTAGTGGATCATTACTTGCAATAAAACTCGAGCTTTGCTATATTTAATAATTTATGAATAAAATTTTTATTGTCGAGAAAATATTTACAGAACTAAAATCATAGTTATGATGTTACGACATGGGAGTCTTTCGTAAGCTTAATTTATTAATAAACTAGTATTGATCGATCGTCAAGAACTTTGATCACGGTGTAGTTTATATGTAATGCGTTGTTGATTGTTATAGATAGTTACTATTAGGATTGTAAACCACGCACTTGCTGTTCTATACTACTAATGAGCTGAAAATGTAGATGATTCTGCTTTCGTAAGGGATGGCTGTACCCTTTGCGCTGTACCATATTTAGGTTATGTAGCTGATGTACTGTTCTGGGGATAGGTCGCAGCCCTATTAATAGCATTAGGTTGTATGCTTACAATACTATGTATGTATTAATTAGTGCTATTTAATAATCTTTTAACCTGTATAATTTAGATATAGTAATATGCCATTAGCCGCTGGTAATATGACTGTTGTTCCAAGATTTAGGCAAATACTGCCGTATTAGAAGATGTTAATAGTACTTAAGCTTAGTGCAATATGAGTAAAGTGAGTTCGATAAGCTATTGCTTACATATAAGAAGTTAGACAGTTTATATTGTGTCTGGGATAAGAATCGAGTAAAACTTACATAATTTTCACGGACTAATAATCACGATAAGTATTTTAAAATTAATTTAACAAGATCCGAAAAATGCCTCTAGATTTTTTTGTTACAAAACCATTTTCCTATTGCTGATAGCGATTCATAAAAGTAATAGTTCTTAAATTGCTTAAAAGTTCGCAATGAAGAAACTTTAGACAAAAATGATCATAAACTTTGTTTATGGTTGATTTATCCTCGTTTATAAGTTGATACCATCAGTAATAGATTTATAGATTCCCATCATTGTTGGCAGTACATGAAATATAGTTGATGACCTGTGATTTGCTAAGTTAATGTCTTTAGTGTTTGATTGTAATAGAGAAGATGATGACTCTCAAGAAAACAGTTGAGCAAAAACGATAGTGACTTAGTTTCTTAATTGTTTGCGATTGACATCCTTTAGCTATTGATCCTGCTTATAGTAGTTTTAATGATATCTATTATCGAAAGTAAGAAATGATAGGAAATTGAACAAATGATTATAATGGAGTAGTTGCATTCGGTAAAACTAGAAGTAAGTCGTATGAAATTTGAAATTACAACCGTTTGGATTAATGCGCAATTTAGAGCACATTAAAAAAAAGAACTCGATCGACGACTACATAGTTTAAAAATACTGCAACTGTATAAAAACCATACTAATCTTGTAGTACAGTCTTATCCCTGTGTGACCGTAGGTAGTATAGAACTACCATACGGTAGATATCCAGGTTTTAGTGGAGCAAGGCATAAGTAATCTATTAGTTTAGTGTAGTAGTTCGCAACATAACTTTGTGACACGCTCAAATTAATAATTAAAATTCAAGTATATGCTTCAGTTAGTATTAATAACTCGGTCAGAAAGGTAGGTAATGCGTGTCACTTATCAAGCATTGACTGCTTTAGTATCAATGAAACGATCGAAAACCGGTTACAGGATGTAAGAAACTATTACGTCATAGATTTCTTTATTTCTTTTTGTGTTTAGTATTCGCTCAACCGTAAGTACATTTAATTGCTAAATAAATCGTATACAAATACGCCAAATACACCTGCTAGTCTGTTAGGAATTTATTGCTAGAATATGATGATAGAATATTTCTGCTAAAATTACTGCCGGATATAATTCCTATTGTAGGAAGATCTATTTGTTTCATTAATAAAGTAATAATTCATAATCATACCATATCATCACTCTCAATATGAAATGCTAAAAGTCTAAATCCATGATCGAAAAATTAAGAATTAACTTAAAGTCCGGTATTTTTTTTATGCCTCATCCATTATTCAAATGTTGTGACATGCTTTCCAAGGCTAGACATTCAACAATTATCTCATTAGTACTCATTCAGTCTGTAAATTTCAATAGACCTTAAATTATTACGGCAACGTGATACGCTACCGTATGGTTGCTGCTTATAAAATAGACATTAAATGGAGGCAGCGTGTAATGATTTCAGATAATTGTAGTACAGTAAGTGGCTAATAGGATGAGACGGCGCGTTTGTACTGTTTCTAGTATAAGATTAGGGCTTTCCAGTTTAGGCCGTATCTGATAGCCAAATATAGGATTACGTAGACTGTCTTCCATATAAGAGTTAAAGTATAATTATCCGGTTTATCCTAGACAGGTGTTAAATCGAGCTTTCATAGCCTCAAATTAGTATTTCTACTATATGATGGAGGCATTTATTGGTATAGTTTGTATAGAAGTGATTTATGTGCTGATTTATCTTAGTCGTTTTCAGCTATTCTTATAAGGAAAAGAAGCTGAAATCTTCTCCGACAGGCGGGCGTATCAATAAACCTTGTTATTCAAGGCTACTTTTTCGGTGTTGACCTTCGTGTATCACATTGGGAAATTACTCAATTTTGTTAATTCATATTTTGGGTTACGTAAGTGAACCTACAGTAATAGAAGGAGACTATTACTGGTCATTATATTACCGTTGGCGTCTTCTAAAAAATATTTCCTTCCTGTATTCAATTCTGAAGAAACGCAGTAAAATAATACCCAAAAATGACATTAAATATTATTCCAATTGAAGAAGGTCAGACATTCGACATAATCGGCCACCATATAGTATAATAAGTTATATTTTATCACTATGCTTTCTACCGTGAGCTCAGTTTCAGTAATGGCGTGTTATATATGATTGGAATGAATAACTATTTGTTTCAATTAAACATGTTACTAATATTATAAATTTACCACATAGCTCAGTTAATATTTATATGCTTATCAAAAATATAATGTACCGTATGATTGCATAGTTTTATTGGTAGCGGATCTACCGGTTTAGTGATGCTAAGATTATTAGTTCCTAGATTCTACCTGATTGAAGCTTATACTACTATAAGATATATTGAAATAAAATACTTCGCGAAACTTACTAAAGGAAAATTAAAATTCATATTTTAGTCTACTTTAATTAATAGATAATATTATATTCAATCTATGATCTAACCGTAATTTTAAAAAGTAATGAAGATATATTCAGTGTCAAAAATCTTTGCATATGGATAGTATATTACTACTGTAGTCATTAAAATAATTTAGATATGGATGTATAGTTTATGATAATATTTTCCTTAAAACATGTTAGAAGTATGAACTAATACTTTAGGGATAGTTATTGTTAGCA
This sequence comes from Trichoplax adhaerens, assembly GCF_000150275.1. Lineage (NCBI taxonomy): Eukaryota > Metazoa > Placozoa > Uniplacotomia > Trichoplacea > Trichoplacidae > Trichoplax > Trichoplax adhaerens. Next base: position 3,368,282 of record NW_002060950.1, on the reverse strand, counting down.
ATAAACTCAGTTCATTATGATATTATGGCCATACGATGTGTTGCAAGTAAGTACCGAGAAAAGAGGAGTTTGGCAAGGCTTACAATTGAAGTAGACTTTCAAATGCAATTGTCTTTTACCTAGAATATCTGTGTTTGATAATTTAATCTTGATAACATGTTTACTATTGAAATGCGTTTACAGCATAGCAAATATGTTTATAACAACTGAAAGAGTTTGCAAGTATAACTGTGATCAATAAAAGTGGTTCAGGTTAAGTCTAAGTTGTGTGATAGTTATATACAGTATATTGTGTTGAGCGTATTAGTATGTACTTCTCAAGGATACCAATTACTATAACGTAGGCTAGGGAAGTAGTTCTGCGGATTACAGTAAAGCCTATTATAAGTACTGTGTTGTTTTCTTGTTATACAAGGGTAGTTGTGGCAAATACATATACGAATTTTTGGCAGTTGATATTAATGGTTTAAGTACAAATGACGAGCTTTTAATTTTAGTATCGGTATCATTTGATAATTAAAAATATGTTCGAATGTTTCAGGTTCTTGTTTTGGGACTGTTAGCAGCTGAATTAAGATTTTAGGTTACATGCTATTTTGATTTGAAACGATTATTGTAACGAATTGTTTGATAATAGTGACGATCATTTATACTAGTTATAGCCAACTTGCAATTAAAACAGATTGTTTTTGATGCTACATTATCAAGACCATTTACGTGCTTATTTCCATGACAACGTTGCAGTAGCACATCAGTTTAATGTTTTTGCATTATAACTATTTACTTTATTCTATGCGTTTGTAATAAAAGATTTTAATTACTACTCATACTTGAAAGGTAGGCCTGAAAAATCTAAAATTAATTTAAGCCATCAGAATAATCGATACATATGGCCAATGGAACGATTTCCTTTTCTTACGCTAAATAGAGTGATGCGCCCCATATATTTGATTTTATTGATTGGTGCATTGAATATAATTAGATTTCTAAGAATAAATATTATCATAAAAGCTAATATTAGATGATTATTAATATTAGCCTGTTTAGCAGGGTATGTATAGAAAATATATATATGAGACTTAATGTACGGTAAGAGTGAAGATGTCTAGCACCTTTCGGTGTTTATATTAATAGAAGAGTAATGATATTTTTAAGCAGCTTGTTTCGTATTGAAAAATATACCTGTCGTGAAGATTTAATTGAAAGAACTCTTTTTTTGAGGACTCAAGTCTGGTTATAGGCAACTATGTTGTCATAGATTGATTAAATGAAATATATTTAAGAACTGCGGAGATGAGCTTAGAGTACACTCGAAACTTCACTTCATTGAACTCAGGATAGTCAAGATTACATCCTTGCTACTAATCAATTATTTATATACTACTACTGTATTCTTAAACTCTGTAATCAAAGCTATTTTTTCTAAATTTTATATCGACTAGGGAAATTATGAAATTGAAAATATCCGCAGAAACCAAATCGGAAGAAAGTTTTTTTATAAAATTACTAGACATCTTCATGTGTTTAGTTGCAGTGGCTGCGAAACGCCAAATTCATCCATCCATTTGTTAATGATCGCAATAGGAAGTGCATATTCTCTCAGTGTATTGATATTTTTTGATAGTATGTGATATACAATTTTGGCTACATGCGTCTATTTCCATAAATTCGTAAGGAAGATACCGCTAAATTGGTATTTTTTGAAAAGTGACGTAGTTTGTTCGATAATTATGTAAAGTTTATAGGAAGACAAAGTCTTTGCTAAAAGTATTTAAAACTAAATATACTGCAATCTATTCGTCTACAAACTAATATGTTGAGACAATAAATCATGTTTAGATACTATCTGTAACATGTTACGGAGGATTATTTATTGGTTATTAATTACTGCACCCTTGTTACTAACTAGTATTTAGTTTGTTTAATTTATATAAGCTTCATTAAGTATAATGTTAAAGCTTCTAGAGAAACTTTAAGTGTATAATCTAGTGCGTTACCAAGAAACTTAAATAGTATATTACAAGTCAGGTCTAATTACAATATTAGTGCGTAATTAACATTGAAATTATTCTATTATTTCTAAAGTCTTACTATTTTCTAATGAACATTTATTAACCATTTGTCTAAATAAATCTAGTTGTAAGGATAAAAATATTCCAATACATCTATCATAGTGCTGATGATCTTTTAATCTTAAATTAGTGTAGTGCTATTATCGTTATTTTAAATGATCAAAATTTACATCACTCTGTAGTTTTACATATCTGTTAGCGGAAAATGGCTATTATGTATCGTTGTTTAAACCATAGATTAGGCTTTATGAATATCTAACATCTAAGCATATAATTATTATTAGTATCATTTTAAAATTTTCCTCGTAGATAAATCTTATATTTATATGTTATTAGGTGCGATTAAAATATACATTTTTATCGCGCTAACGTTATTGCCTAATTTATGGTTTTAATTCCTAATAGATTTACCAGTTGCGTTTTGAATCGCCAATAAATTATCTCAATGAATATAAGTATTCCTGAATTATACAGAATTCCTTTTTATTAAGATTTATTTTCTTATTGAAACTTTCCATTTTTTACTATTAGCGCAAATTACTATAAAATTAGCTCTTACCGTAGCCATTGTTATAATTCGTCCTTTGGTAGTAGAATTAAGTTAACATGCAAGTGAGTTTTACTTTTCTGAGTCATTTGCAGTAATATCAGTTACTAGTTTCGATCAAATGATGCAGAAAGGAGATACGATTGATATTTAATCACCAAGTAAGTGTATTTCTATAACAATTTAAATTCGAATTGGTTTTAATATAAATTTCATATCTTCTGAAGCGCTTTCTTAAGGATTTCAAAGAAATTTTATAATTTTAATAATCGATGTATCCCCGTTTCTTATAAAGTAATTACAGTTCAAAATTATTTCATTCGGGTCTTCAGCTAGTTCATATTTGTAACGAAAGAAAGTTGGTTTATTTGATGATTAGTACGCCTCGATGATATTTTAAATTTATCATTGCGACTTTCGCTTTTAGAGCGGGATGAGTTTAAAGTTCGAGCCGGATTAATTTGGTTATTGCGATCGTAACAGTATAGAAAAAATAATTTCCGAATATTATGATTGAAGATACAGTAAACAACTGGATTATACACGGTCGCTAGTGGGAGTAACAATGTGCCCATTTCGGTAATCGATTGCAACACTGGTTGACTAAAATCTTGCTTAAGTTCAAAAGAAAATTTGCCAGTTACAGCTACGATAAGTAAAGAAGCAACCCACGGTATGGAAAAAATGATGAAAGCAACTGTAGTCGTAAATAACATGTAAACAGTTTTACGTTTTAGCCGTTTGCTGTTAATAGATTGATTTCGTCCAGCTAGATCTTTTTTCTTCAGTTGGCATATTATTAACGCGTATAGAGTGAACATTACTGCGCTAGGAATGACAAATTGAACTGCAATCAAGATTGCCATCATGACTGTTACCCAAATATTGTGCGATTTAAATGCAACACATTGCTTATTTAAGTTTGTAGCTGTAATCAAGAATGGACTTGAAATGAGGAAAGACAAACTCCAAGCAAGCAGACAAAGCATTTTAGCTTTTTTAGATGTTAATTTCTTTGTTGGTCGAAGGATTGCGTTATATCGTTCAATACTGATTATAATTAGTGTTTGGACCGAAGCATTGAAGGACCAATATAGAAAAAATGTAGATAAGACTTTACACAGAATTTCATGAATTATTGGGGATAACTTGGAAAGATTGACTGCTAACGACATAAAAATATTAGATAGAATAGAAATTCCCAACAATAGATCACAACTTGCCAAATTGGCCATAAGATAAAATGTAGGCTTCTGAAAGACTTTCTTTTTATGTATGCCAACGATGATGATCATATTAGGAAGAAGGCCAAAAGCAATTCCAATACCAGTAATTAAAAGAGCTTTGGTATCGACTTTTGTAGGAATTGATTGGTTTGTATTATTACTACAGTAGCTGTGATTGGAATAGGCACATAGCCTAGTGATATTCATATTGTTATAAAAATTTTCTTACAGAAATAGCACACAAGTAATTATTTTTTTTTTCTGTTTTCGATGTAAGATTCGGAGTCGAAATTACTTTTACAACGAATAAGAAATGCACATAGTGGTCAGAGTTGGAAAGAAAACATGTTATCTCTTATTCTGATTTGATTGATAATTATATAATAGCTTTGCTAATGATAACTGAAATACCAGGTTTGAGATGAGTAGGATATTTCTTTTTATGAACAACAAAATTCGTTCAGTTTTGATGCTACTAAGTTAGTTTTGTAAATCATTTGAGAGCAACCAGCCAGTGTTGGTGTATAAAACAATGCGTAGTTGTGTAAGTATAAAGAACTGAAAAAAGTATTTAAGGAATAATTGATCTAAAAATGTCGATACTGATGTTTACGCCGTCAATTCGTATGCAAATATTGAGTATTCACTATCTTTTACACATGGTATTCGGGCTTTTGTTTATAAAGTTATTAATCGCTGTAATTACTGTAACGTTTTTCTACAAAATAAAATTGATTATACTCAGAATACTTTCTAATAAATAAGGTTATAAAAATCGAATTTATTGAAATATTGGGAAGGGTAGCGATTGCTGCCAGTAGAACTAGAGCAAGAATAAAATATTCGTTATAGTTAATATGCATATTCCCATGAATTTTCCGTACCGTTGATTCAGTTTAAGAGGGATATAGTCAGGTAGGTTATACCTAATTTACGATTAAGAAGCATTTTGATAACAAAAAATTATCATTTGTAGTCATTGGCAATTGGTTGAATGCAGAAATAATATTGTTTTTCTTGTCTTTAATGAATAGAAATTGCAATAATTTAAGACCATTAATGAAATTCTCTATTAACAAATGACTTAAATTAAGTATAATGCAAGAGAAAATTTCGGACAGCATGTGCGTGTTTCAATTCTTAATTGGAAACGATGGAAGAAATGAACACTACAGAATATTAAAACTATTTGACTACTGTCAGGTTTGGCCTCTGAAATTACCTACAATTTCATTCTAAATATTGACGATCTCTTATCGCTATGAGGAATAGCAACTCGATTAGTCTCTCTCAGATATAGTTGAATCCAAACTTAATTAAAAAGTCGGTCAATTTATAGGTAAAGACTAATTATCAATTTATAGATAATATTGTACACTATGCGTTATCTATTAAAAATATGCAAAATGTCATAGATTAATATTAACACATTCCTCGATAAGTTACCATATGGAAATCATGTTACGTCAGCTATACAAAAATTTACTTATTAATAATATCGTTAATAATATTTTATGCGAGTACAATTAAGGTTAGCTGATGAAAAATTCAAAAATTACTATATAATTACTAAATTGATCAATTTTAATAATTATCACATGCATTTTTAAAGAAAATTTGCGCGACTGCTCTTTGAGGATAGCTGTAATCCTTTAGTAGCTTTAATTTGATCTTGATTGATAGGAGACGTTGTCATTCTTCAGTGCCTTACTATACTTATTTGCAAATTAAAGTTATAATCTAAATTAATAGCATTGAAAAAACTGATGCGACGCTCAAGGTATCTTTTCTTTAGTACTGGCAATTTTACGAGATATTCATAATTAGTACCTTATGTTAGTAGAAATATGTGCGAATATAATATAGCAGACGTCGATTTGCATAAATGTTAGTTTGAATATGAGTATGATTTTATTTTTGAAAGTATGCAATGCCGGTTGATAAAATTCATACAAATGCTTAGACGTATCATATTTTGTTAGATTCTGTGCCTTAGATGTAGTAAAAGCTATTTACTATGACTGGCAGTAACTATTTGATTTCAATACGAGCATCGTTTAGTGTTATTTGTTACTACTAAAACTATCGGTATCTGCAGCAATGCTTTTACTATTCCAAATATATAAGTTTTACGTACTATGCTAAAATGATAATGGAACATTTTCAAACGTAAAAATGTTATAAGAAGTGCCAATAGGTTGTCATTAATGCTGAGTAGATGCTCTGAAAGGCTGATTAATTTACGTTGTGCTAGATAATGGATTTGATATTATAGATATTACGTAGAGCTGGTCATAATTTATATAGGGCATTCATAGTTCATAGTCAAGATAATTATTAGTGTATATCAAGTAAAAATTTATCGATATTAATGTGCATGAATAACATAGACAATCGAAGAAGATTGGAATCAGGATTCTTAGAGACTTTAGACGTGGAATAAGATGTAGATACCTAAATAGGAGTACTATCACCTGATATAACACTAATTAGTTTATCCAATCTACATGAACTTTTTTGTTTTACGTTAATAATTGCTTTGTACCTTCTGCTATTTGAATGGAATTTCAATAAATCATTAGCGAAAACAATTAAAATACATTGTAGAAGACATTACAAGCAGATATATATTCATCAAATTAAACATTGATTAATAGATTTATCATTAGTAATTTGCTCAGATTTTACATAGTTATTTGCTGAAATAGCTAATTCGATATTACCAGACATATATAATAGTTTAGCTGCTGGTATTAGGCTGTTACCTTACCTTAGAAAAAGTCTTCCTTGGGGCTGAGAATGATTTAGAAATGGTCTCATTTCATTAATCTGACTTTCAATCTTTTGTACTTATGTATTTGTTGGCGGCAATTTCATTAATATCGATCTGGTACTCTAGAGCGATTATAAATAAAATAAATTGTTTGATAAACGACCGTGTTTGTTTATCTTTTGAAGTAATCCAACTTGTAATGCAATTTAGATGGGTAAAGAGAAACTTATAGTTAATTTATAGGGTAATTCTGAAATTATTAATACAAGCTTGAGAGAATTTTCTGCCATGTATAATTAACCATAAAGGAACTTTCACTTGCGACTACCTTTGAAACCAAGCTTTGCTAACTCCAGTACTTATCTTTACTATCGAATAACACCAATACTTACCACACTTGGAGATCTTGCTAATTTAATCGCTACTAAATGGTTTTTACATTTAATGCAATCTAAATTGTTTTAGTAAGTGATCACACAGGCCTCTAAAATGTTATTAAATTAGTAATCTATCCATAAGTAAGAAATGTTCACAATTAGAATCTAAAGTCATTGGGTTTTGTTAAATTCTCATATAATATAATGAAATTGCATCTGTGATCAATATGGAAGGTAGTTATCTTTAATTCTAAATCTACCTCTTTATACACTGCTACTTTATCTATTATGTTCAAATAGATAAAAAACTGGTTCAATTAATGTTACAATTTATTTTAATAAAAGAAGAATCTTAAAATTAGCCTTCGCTTAATATATAACTGGAAATCTATTGATTACGTAGGTGTTACAGTGTTATATACTGTATTACAGTAGAAATATCAATGTTAGGATAATTCTATTAGACTATACTTATTTAGTTAACTTCTAATTTGGATATACTGTATTTTAATATAGCACTGACTTTTTATGACAGTGACACTTATACACATACTGAAATTAATAGTTATAATAGGGAATGCAAATCATCAACTTACAGTTCGAATCATTGTGATTGTAATTTACTTATGGTAGACTGTAAATTATCATGGAAATGTTCCGTGATAGGACATATCGTAATCTGACTATTCTGTATTAGTCATTATATGTCTATGTTCGTAAATACTGTTGTCTGCATTAAGGGAGCAGTAGCTAAAATTAATATCTAATTCAGTAAATGATTCTAATGTTAATTGTATTAACTATGACTCATGAACTATTGAGGAATAGTATATAAATGCAGTATATCGTGAAATAAAGAAGAATTGTCCAACTTAGTGTTTAACGTAAAATACGAGGCGTTTAAGTCTTTGTGTAGTCTGCTAGTAGAGCAAAAGTGTTTGTGATAGTGCAGATATCGTTCCTTGATACGTGGTTCAAGAAATTGACTTATTGATCGTATATTGCGTTATCTTGTTGCAAAGCTGTTTTGTGACAGTAGGTGAATGTTTATTCGTTATTGCTTTGAGTAACAGTAAATTTTAAATATGTGCTCTAATCATGCCAGAGATATAGTGTGACATACTTGCTTGACATAGTCAAGCAAATTCATAGATCTGCAATTGTAAGAAATGTATTCATTTGTCTAGAGTTATATAAGTATGTTTCTAACTAATGAGGAGAGTGACTTAAGCTGTAAAAATAAGTGGAATACGAAATAGAACAAAGATGTCATTGAATTACTTTTTGTATTAATTTTTCAAGACTGATTGTAGTAAAGGACTAAAAGCAGAATCTATTACAGCTATTAGTATGAGGCTATTATTACTTCACTATAGAAATTACCTAGAAAATGATAGTATCTTTAAGTTTTACTCTGCCAAATCGCGATGTCACCATCCTTTCTTCTTTACTGTTTTACAAGGTTTATAAAGATTACTGTAGAAATGATCTAAGAGCAATCGCTTAATTTAAAGTAAGGATGTTTGATAGTCTATCGAGATTGTAAATGAATTGGACTCAGTCGCAAAACCCTATCTATAGAGAAAGGGAATTTATAACATGACGGTAACGTACATTACTCTAACGTATGGCATAATCGTATAGTTACCGTACAACTTCGTGTTAAAACATCAACTGTCAATACTAACGTCAGAAAAGTAGTTATATCTGCCATATAAAATTTTTAATAAGTAATTACATGATTTTTAGAATGTCAGATTTTTAGGACTGAATTGCGGTTCAAATAGCAAAAGTTATATTAGGAAATTTTAGATGAGAAAGTAGTAAATAAGATAGCTAATAGTAGCGATCGTGTTGATTGTTAAGCAGTTAAATTTTTATTTTTATGGTTAATTTTGATGTTCAAAGTTTAATTTTTAAACTTTTTCAATGTTTAATGATTAGGAATTATGTTAGAAGTGAAGCTTGATGTATTTTATAGTTAGTTTGTTAGCTTTATAGTATTTTATAATGTCATCATTAAGTAAATTGTATCTGAACTTTGAATAATTTTTGTTTTCTTAAATTGTGCAATGTAATTTTCTAAAGTCGATTTTAAGAGTGATTGGTTGGTAAATGTTTAGTTTTAAAGGTCTTCGTGGTCAAACTTTTTTAAGTGAAAACGTTCTTCTTTTTGTTAGGTTGTTTGGTTGTAAACAGTTTTAGTCCTGTCATTTTATTTTTCACTTACGATACTTAGAATTAAGTATCTGAAAGTTTGTTGATCTTTCTCTCTCACATTTTTCATAAATTCTTGCTCGGCTGTTTCTCCAATTTTTTTATTTAGTTTCAAAGTTTCGTCAAGTTGACCAAAGAGCCACGAAATCAGAATCAAAGTTTGTTCAAAGTTTTGTAGCTTGATCTCTACATTTCACATTTCGTTACATAATTAATACGCGAAAGCAGCTATTTATTACAAATTTCTGATTAGGCCTGTATTATAGCGTGGATTAAATAATAAGCTTATTCATCGCGTTATTGTAATCTACTTTAGTCTAGTGCTTCTAAAAATTTAATTTTAATACAATTTGACAAGCTTAAATAAGTAAGGATTTGATTTTAAAATTAATGGATAAACTATTCAATCATTTCATGATGGAATATGCTTATTCACTCAAGAAATTGGATAAACTTTACTTTAAAATTATTTTAGTTTTATTGCAGGAAGATACAGTTTATTTACCAGAACGCTTTCGATTTACAACCATATTTGTGAGATTAATTAGCCAATTAATTGGTAACATGATATCTCATTTATTAACCTTAACTTCTTACGGCGCCTGATAATTGAAACCAGCGTTGGTATTAAATTGATGTCTGTCTTATGGGCATGATAATGAAAAAAAGTATCTTTTAAACTTATCACTAAAAGTCTGTTTATTGTTATTTTTCTATAATACCACTGTGTTGACAATTACAGCTAGAAGACATATAAATATTTTCACTTTGCAAAAAGAAAAAAATTACGCTTTCAAAGGTATTGAATAGTTATATTTGAATATTGGGCATTAAATACTAGTGCTAAAATAGAAAAACGCTCAGCTGATACTTTACATCTGAGACTATTGAATCTACGTTACTTTCGGTAGACAGATATCCTGTTGCTAGGATGTTGCACTATATTTATTTACTTGGCTACCAATATCGAATTCTTTATTAAATAAAGCTTTAAAATTAGATGTCATTAAGCATTAAGCTGCTAAAATGCTCATGGGATAAATAAAATTACACATAAACCATGAAGTAATCACAGGCAAATTAAAACTCCTCCAGTATCAAAACTTCTTGACCTAGATTGGCTATAAGGGTAGTTTATGAGGTTGATAATTTCGTTGACAATTGTCAGGCTATTACATCCTAAAATTTATTAGCTATTAAATTTCACTATTTATGGAATTAGTTTTGCTTTATGAAGATAAATCTATTGCAAGTTTAAGATGATACTATTAAAGGTGACAGATCACTAAAAGAATTGGTCAGATACCTAATTTATAACAGAAATTAAAGGTTAGATCGTGTTTTAATCGTGATTAATTAATAAATCTCTAGTAATACACGTGTTCGAGCATATTTAAAAGAAGAGCACAAAGTTGTAAAAATTTAGATCTTGGAATACACGACAGCCGATATTGTTTACTTGTATTAAATTCTATGTATATATACATAATGTTGCTGATCGCGAATACAAATAGAATATAAGACAGAAAAGCGACTTGCTTTTTAAAATAAAGAGAGTGCGATAATTTATTACCTACGCGAAAGGAGATGTTTCGATTGTTTCTGCCTTGAAGTTTAAGGAAAAATTAAAAAATTTTCCGGGAGTATTGATCTTAATAAGTAGTTATAGAAACAAACGGACCATAGAAATATCGCTGGCGCATTATGCTACGAGAATTAATACATGTTGGTGGCAAATATAAATATTTGACTTTTAATTCAGCTGGTAGGAATACTTCACTACCAGTGAGATTGAAAATATCTCCTTGATTGTCTTGATCGTGCACATAAGATCGTAAATTGTATTATAATTAATCATTATCTGTCTTTCTAGTAACACATCTGATAAATTTTGTCTTAAAATGCAGCGAAGGATGTACAAGTAAACTAAACTGCGGCAAGAGAGTATCAATACCTAACTCCAGCCATAGATGAGGGGCTATCATTTTCTTGATGCCAATAAACTTTAAGTACCCTTTTAGGTTGCCAAATAATTTTTAGCTGCTCCAACTTGGTATGACTGTGAATATTGCGTAGAACATAGAGCTGCTCCTTTAGAGATCTCGTGGGATTTAAGATCCGTTCTAGATTGTGAAGTTGGCTCTACATTTACACTAAGTTTCTTTTTAATATTGCAACAAGTACAAGGGAAAAGTAGTTGCCTAATTTGTTTCTGAAATATGCAGTACACGAAAGGATTATATAACGAAGTAAAAGGCAACATTAACCTTCGCAATGTAATTATAAATTGCAATGTCGGATATTGGGAATATTCCGCTAATTGATAAGGTAGTTTACCAGTAATAGCTACGATAGCTAATGTTAATGACCAGGGCGCTGAGAATGCTAAAAAAATAATAGTAGTAATAATCAACATGTAGATAGTTCTACGCTTTTTCTTTTTACTTCTATCAGATTCAGTTTGATTGGCCATATTTTTCTTATACAATCGATGAAGTATTAACGAATAGACGGTAATCATTATTAAAGCTGGCAAAAAAAATTGCAGAATGAATAGCGTCATATTGAAGATGCCTGTCCAGGCTGTATATTCTACAAATGGTACACAATATCTAGGCCGCAAGTTATTGGTTCTTGTGGTAATGATAGTTGGAAATGAAATTATTAAAGAAATTATCCATGCAATAAAGCATAAATGCTTTGATTTTTTGTTGGTCAACTTCATCATGGGCTTAAAAACAGCCATATAACGCTCAAAGCAGATAAAAATTAGTGTTTCTATAGAAGCGGTGTAGGACCAGTACACGGGGAAAGAAGTTAAAAATTTACATAAGATGCTATGTGTATGAATTTCAAATCTAGCGCTTATGGCTATCACATTCAAAGCTGCATTGAAGAGTGTTGCTATGCTTAAAACAAGATCGCAGATCGCTAAATTAGCTATAAAATAATATGTAGGTTTATGTAGCGATCTTTTTCGATAGATACCGGCAAAAATGATTATATTAGGGATGATGCCAACCGTGGTGCCAAGAAGGAAGACGATGAATGTTGGGCCAAAAAGTGATTGATTTGGAGGAATTGTAGCATTAGTCAAATTTTGGCAAATACCGCTATTACAAGATGTCGTATTCATGATGGTAATATCATTAAGAATAGAAGACTTTCTCGTCGATTTTGAGTTGGTTAATAGTTTTCTCGTCCAAAGCTTTACCCTTGTGCTTGCCGAACCTTAACAGATATGGCTATCGTCTCGACTTATGAAATATGATTAAGAGACTTAAATTTAGACTATTATTGAAAATTCATCTAGTGCTATATAAAGAATCATCGAATATTGACATAACTATTAAAATGCCTTCCTAAAGCTAAAGAAAGAAAATGACATTATTGTTTTTCAACCGGTAGTTCTGTATTGGCTAGATGATTAAGGAGAATTATTAATTTTGAACGTAAATGGAATAAATCATATTCTATGAAAAACCTCTTAGGTTATTGTAATAGTCTTTGACAATGGAATCGAAATTAGTAACTGCAAACTAACAGTTGTGAGTAACTTAATTTATTATTCATAATAAATTGTTAGTGTCATTAGAAATGATAATAGTTTTGTGTAGTCTTCGCAATTTAATTACTGGAAAAGACGTCATAGTGTATATTAAAATACATAATGTTTTCAGGCTGTTTTAAAATCTTAGAAAGGACATAGTTAAACTACAATTTTCTCAATATATATACGGTGGTATAATTAGTTGATACCAATTATGACATTTTTAATTATTTATTGTATTGATCTTTGTGCGCTCCCAATTATCCGTTATTACAAATTATGAGTTAGAAAGAAAAACAGGATGCTGATGCTTTTACTTTATTTAAGTTTTATCAATACATCTTGAATGTTTAAAGTTTAGAAGTGAATTTTTCATCAATTTAATCGGGAATCTTTCTATTGTGAGTCATAAAATTGGAAGAAAACAGGATACTAATATTATTGTCATTTCAACACGTACATACAGTTGATAGAAATCATAGATGTAATATTGTTTGCTGTTATAGCCGCTTTTCACTATCAGCAAATATTACAATAATGAATACCATGGCCTGGCGGAGACTGAATTTTACGTTATTTATATTAGGTTATTAAATTTTGCCCAATATTTGTTCGCTATGAGAATCAAATTGGTGATCATTAGTACAATTTTGTTGGATATCTTTTTATTTAAATATCAGCTAAAATGATCAATTTTCAACTTTATTAATATTTATAAATTGATGCTATTAAATGCCTAAATCATTGAATAAATTTCATTCAGTTATTTTAAGTCATTATTTTCAACTGAGTCACCACTATTGTGTTTAGGTTATGAAATTAACTTTGCATCACGGCTAAATCTTTGCTTGTACAGAGTTCAACCATTACTGTATAGTGTACACTAGAGACGTATATGAGGGTTTTTAGTGTACACAGTGTCCAACTTCCATGGAAATGAAATGAATAAAATTTTTAGCAACAATTCATGAATAACTTAATTCGCATTAATATATTCGAGTTTCCTTTAATTTTTAAAGAACTGTAAACCATACGCGTGATGATTTAATATACTGGCTGTACTACAGTTATTGTCGTAAACTGACATTTTGCTTAGAAATAGTCACGAATTGACTCATATTACCGAATCACAGCCACGCTGATATTTTATGTATAACGAGTGTCAAAAGAATTGAACTTAACAACTCTTTCTTTACGCCAATTTATTCGAAAGTTAGTTTGTGGTAAATCTCAATTTAAATTAAATATATCGAGCAACGAACAGCAATTTAGTCTTTAATGAAATTAGACTGCCGTTATTATTACGTGTACTTGTTATTATTAAATAAGCGATACCATCCATATATTAGTTATCGTGTAGCACTGCAAAGTAAATATAGAACAATGATTAGACAGTAAATTATTGTAAAATTATGACTACATCTCGCTAATTCCTATCTTAGAATTGTAATGGTAACTGTAAAGGTTTATTCTATTCGCTAGATGGTATTACAGTGAGTGAAGCGCATTGATAAACTATGATCGATTTAATTTCTTCAAGGAAGGTAACATAAGGAATGCCTTGTATAACCGTTGAAATATTATTAATCTAAAATATTTTAATACTTTGAGCGCACGTTTCGCTTCGAATAATACATAAAATCAATTACAGCCTGAAAAACAAAACCTTTTATTAGAACTGTATTTTACGCAAATTGTTCCCATTTGTATAGAAATCATCTTATTAATGGCTTTAATTTCTTCATCATCCTTTAGCGTAATAGCCCTAGTTCCTTCTTTATTTTTAACAAAGTATACCGTGCATTTTCAACTTAACCATTCCTAATATAACTCTTCCATCGGTAAACTTATTAAACTTATTACTCATATGCAATTTTAATTATGCTAGATTCCTCTCTTATTCAACTACCACGAACTAATATTTGATCTCAATATTACTTCCTCTTAAAAATAGCTTTCGATACTTAAGAAGGTGCCGATGCATTTGCCTTTCTTAAGTAATAAACAAGACAGGAAATTGATTAATTATCAAATCTAGCATTTTAATCATAAACTTTACCATATCAACTGAACCAATAAACTATTTTTATAATGAGCTTAAAAAGTAACGTAATGCATGAAAGCGGTTACGGCTACATTTCGATTTATGCAGTTTAGTATTTAATCTAACACAAGTTAGATAGTTAGAACGTTATGTACCGCAAGTGTGTTCGATGAGATTGGTGGTAGTCATTTTAGTTTACTACTGTAGTTGTGCGTTTTGAAAGTATAGAAACGAGTTCTTTAGTAAGGCCTCGATAGCTCGATAATAAGAAGTGAGATGACGGCAGCAGTCCGTATGAGACCAATGGTGTCAAAGGTACTTTATTTACTTTTAGTCGTAGAATGTTCTAGTGTTATTATAATAATGTAAATCTTATAAGGGTAAAATAATTATATCTTCACAATAATTTTTCTGGAAGGCTATAAAAGGACGAGCAAAAGTCCAGTGTGACAGTTCGTTATTATTAAGTGTACTGAACAGTATACGGCTACTCTACTAATAAACTACTCTTTTAGAACAGTCCTATTCTTGTGGAACAGTAGCTAGTTGTCACTCACAGGAGTAATCCTGCTGTCTACTCTCTTCTAATGTGAGTGATCAACTAACTTACTAGCTACTTAGCCACTCCAACTAACTACGGAGAGATACTGTAAGTAAGACTAACAACTTTCTCACAAGTATAATAAGCGGCTTGTTGTAAGATTAGTTTTATGAGTTTTTACTTCTATTTATACGTCGAAAGTATAGTACCTTGTGGTACACTAGAGAAGTATCAACTCATCAGATTTCCAGTTGTAGTGGAGCATCGAATAAGTAATCTAGTAGACGGTATAGTTGATCACAACATTTATTTGTGACAAGTTTTAAGTGAGAATATAATAGAAGAGTTTAGCCTAAGATCTAGCTGTGTATATGAATGACATTGTTCATATATATAGATAGATTATGCTATCTAAGTTTGTTACTGTAATATTCAGCAATAACATTAGGGAATAAACTGCCATTTTCAGCTAACATTGGGAGACGATTTATCAAGTGGGTATTCCATATTAGGTATAGAAATAGCCTATATTACAAAAAGTATTCTAATGCTATGCAGTAAAGAAACTGGATAACGTAGAATAATATGTTTAACCTAATAAATTCTGTACTGTCACAAACTTTTTTTTGTCATTCCCTAAACTACCTTACTAGATACCGAAAGACTTTTGCAAACTAAGGAGGAGGAATAACGAGAGTTAGACTAATTACTGGCTCACAAGTACTATGAGTGGCTGGGAGATTGTTTAGCTTAAAGAGTTTTATTCTAAGAGTGCACGAAAAGTATAGACTATATCGTACAGCAAAGAAACAACAGCTGAGTAACTAAAACATTTCATGAACTTCTATACAATTGCTATCCAATTATCGCATTCAATTAGGAAAAATAGGAATGTAATTGGCTAATAACGATGATTAACATTGTAAAATGTACTAATGAAATGCTGCTGGCGTGTTGAAATGGTAATATTGCAATATACAATTTACGATATCGATTAGAAATTTTCTTATAAGGGCTATCGTTAATAAACATACAAAGCATGATTTCTAATTCTTGAGTAGAATATCGTAGAAATGAGCAAGATAGAGTTCTGTATAATTAAGTTGAATAATTTTATTACTAGAGTATAAGAAAATTAATCGGCTTATTTTATTTGCTTTGAATTCTTCTCATCATGGAATAAAAAGTTTGGTCTTCCCTGCTAGACGTAAGAAATGTTATTTTGGAAGCCAAGTGCAGGGTTGATCATTATGTGTATGTAATGTAACTTAGTATTGTGATTGTAGACTGTTAGCCATGTTTAGTATAATGTACGGTAGATATTTATCCTAAGAGATATCTGGTAGCTATAACTATAGACTGTAGTGGTATAGACTCTATGCTAGAGTACAGATGACTATATACAGTAAGCTGTTGAGTTACTAATAAGGTTATAGGTAAAAATAGAACTGTAAATCATATATTAGAATATGGTTAATTCATTGTACTTTGGCTGGTGTGAATAATGTCTACGTAAGTACTGTAGTCGTATCCATATTGGATTAATAATGGTCCGCAGTAGAATAGTGTTACTAAGAATAATTTAACTATGTGTAAAATAAGGTAAAAGGTTGCCATGCGGATTGTAGCTGCGAATGCTACGGAAAGTATAAAAGCATGCAACTTTAGATTATTCTGTTAGTTCGTTCTAGAAGTCTTTAGAAGTAGTATTCGGCTAAAGTAGAGCTGTGTGTAGTTAATCTTTGTATAAGATTCAATAAAGCCCTTATTTTTCTAAAATTTGGAATCTCGTGATTGGTATATATCACAGTGTAACGTTAGAGAATTACTTTAATTTAACAGCCCAGATTTTAATTTATCAGTTGATGAACTAATAGGACTAAATCTTATTTATAATTTTCACTAATAGGGATTATATCGTAAAGAAGTTAAGTGATGAACCCGATCTAGACTCTCTGTGTATGTGTTTCAACCAAACGTTGCAACAAAAACAACCTATTACAATTTAGACACCGGAAACATAAGTCTCCGCTGCGACTTTTCTCATATGCTGTTACAACATTT
>NW_002060950.1:3349142-3350115 GCF_000150275.1 Trichoplax adhaerens | reverse complement strand
TATCGGTTGTATTGCAACCTTATCAGAGCTTAACGGCACTAGTTCTGTTCCGTACTAGATCAGTAAAGGTACTGTATTGTACAGTTTATAAGGTGGTGAGAAATCAGAATAAAGGTAGATATTCACGTGGAAGCTTAGCTGACGATCTCGCTTCAGTTGACTGGGAGCATACCAAAAAACAGACGCTATCGTTACCGCTAACAGTTACTACTAACTTAAACGCTCTTTTATTAAACGTTAACACATATGTAACAATTTCAACTCTGCGACAAGGAAACTCCCTGTAAAAGTCTATAAGTAACTACTGACTGAAAGGCCCTTTTACTAAACGTTAAATGCTTACAGCGAAGTACGGTAAAGATAGAACTTTTATTAGCATAGATACGTATACGACGTCTCGCCACACAACTCAATTCGAACGTTCCCGTTTATATAGAAATCGTTTAATTTGTATATAACAACAGTATCATTACTTTACCTTACTAGGAGATACATCTCGAACTGCGATGTTCCTTATATAGCTTTTCTATCAGTAAATATTTTTATTCTCTTACTAATACTTAATCTTAATCTAAACATGTATGCTGTCTAGTTCAACTATCAATAGCTAGAACTTGAATTATCTTACTATAGTACTATCTGCACTTAATAAAAATCAATATCAACTATTTAATAAACTATCAAAAATAATATCCTAGTTAAGGCCTTACTTATCTTACCGAGCACGGCAAATATGCATATTGCCCATTTTAGCTACTACTGCACTTATTAAAATATCCTAATGGTAAGGTAATACCGTAACAACATACAGCAAAGTACCACAAAGATAGGAATTTAATTAGTATATGCAGATCTATAAGTTTTCGCAACTCAACTTAAAATCTTCCAGTTTATATAGGAACTATCTAACATTTCAACATCAACGGTATTATTACTATACCTTACTGGTAAAGATATTTCGAACAGAGACGTC
>NW_002060950.1:3345961-3349092 GCF_000150275.1 Trichoplax adhaerens | reverse complement strand
CGAATTCACTTCGATATTCAATCTAGTTATTAGAGAAAATTATAACTGATCTACATTTTTATTGAGATTTCAAATTTCAATAGGAATAAATGCTAGATCATTAAGTTTCTATCTTGAATGAACATTTATTAAAATAAATATAACAATAACTGATTCTCAATATTTTCTTTCCGGCCGTAAATATTTTCGAAGTGATGAATGGACTAAAGATCTGTAGACTTTACCTCTATTTCGGAAATATGATTAAACGATACCATGAATAATATATTTGATATTTTAGACATTGCAGATATAAATAGAATAGATGCATGGCTGTAAGGCATAATGCAAAATTCATTTAAAAGTTAAGATCAGATTGAGCCATTAAAATCAGTAGTTAAATATGCCAAGCTGAAACTTGGAAATGAGTAGATGTAACGGAAAACTGAGTCATTTGATATCTTTTAATGTGATGGACAGAAGTGATTGGTAATTTAATATAGAAAATACAGCAAAGTGATTGTTAAGAGGCCAGCAGATACACTCAAAAGCCGTTAAGTTCATTAATAAGCATTCATAATGACTGTGAAAAAGACATACCAATAATCTTTATTAGTGAAGATGTTCAATATCTATTAAAGAGTGATCACGTGTACTTTCATAATTTAACTTAATATCAGGAGGAAAAAGTAATAAGACATAATATTTTATCGCTATTAGAATTGATGATAGCTAGATTTCACATTAGGATATTTTCGAATTATACGTTACAGCAGAGTCAAAGACACGATGCTTAAAATAAGAATGGACAAATTTTGATAATTTTGACGCTTGAAGGTCGTGACCATAGAAATAGAAGAAAAATTGATCTTGTTTCGAAATTTTTAAATTCTGCGATATAATAGGAGCTATTATAGTTGTATTCTCAAAATTACAAGCGAATTAAAGCTGTTGTGATAATTATTATTATTTTGTCAGGTTCATTGAGTTCTAAATAGAGAGATTTCTTGCATTTCATAGTTTTATTACAATGTGTAATTTAAAGATAACTGAGTGCACCTACCAATTATATAAAATTATTAGAAGAAAATACCGTATTATTGTTAAAATTAAAGTGTATTTGGTCTTAAATTTGATATATCTAATGCCGTATTGAAAGCAGAGCCTTAACTTTAAAGTTCTTAGTGAGCACTATAATGGTAGTTTATTAGCTCAGTGGCTTCATTACTTCTCTAATTTTGGAGAGTTTAACTTTATTAGCGAAATTTTGAGCAAATTGTATAATGAACCAGTTGGCACGCTCTAAAGTTTGACGCTATACAGTAACAGACGTAAGTGTAAACTACACTCGAAATTGAAAGTTATTTAACATTTTATAATATATCATATTATAGACTTAAATTGAACTAAAGTTTAAGATCGTAATTATTACTGAGTGTTAACTAGTTCAGCAGCAATGTTCTTAATTACTGGATCTAAAGTAAATTAAAAGTGCTAATAACTGGGATATAACCTTTAATACCGTAAACAGGTACCGTATGTAGGATTAAAAAATTATCTTTTACCTTCTTATCAATTTGAATGTTTTGCAATTGTACGCATATTAGTTATAGAGTTAAAAAACTTATTTTAAAAATATCTACAAAAGGTAAGGCATAAATAAATTAGTACCTCCAATGATACAGCAAATATTAATTGCCATCACATCATACTTTTGGTAAACCGTTTTTCATTTTATTCGATATATTAATACTGACAATTTTGATTACCAAATAAAATCGATAATCGATTGCTATATTTAATTCACTATTTAGTTCAATTTTAGATAATATGTGGCACTAAGGCACTCTCTACACGAGATCTTTAATCACATTATTGCAGTATAATTTTTAATTGTTAAATAAGTTCTTAATTGCTAAATCAATTCGCAAATTTTCACGACTGTAGTAGGCTTTAGCAAGAGGTATATTATTTTATAATGATGAAAATCCTTGCGAGTTACATACTCTTGTGCGTTGCCGTTATTATAAATTCTATTTTATGATGTTGATTGATACGAACAAGGTTGGCCTAAGAGCACTGCTGGATCGATAAAGGCATGAGAAATACGATGGTCGCTTTTGCTGATTGAATATACTGTAAAGTAAACTATTGGGTGGTATAAAGTTTTGAACGGCAGTAAGAACGACTTGATGTCATTTTGAATCTTACTCTTGGATTTTGTACATCTTGAAGTTTAGGGAAAACTTCCTAGTAAGAGATATAGTGACTAGTAATGTTGCTATCCGTGTACTAAAACTTATGAAGAATATTGTTGTGTTTAGTAGCATATAGACCGTCGTGTGTTTGACGGCTTTGCTTGCACTAGATTCTGCTTTTCTGACAATATTTTTCTTGCTTAACTGATGCAAAATAAGCGAATACAATATTAGTATTACAATTGCTGGTAAATCAATCTGGAATACTATAAATATCACCTTAATGATGATTATCCTAGCGATCATTGGATCATATGCAATACGCTATTTAGGCTTGACATCGTTAAGTGTCGCTGTTATAAGAAAAGGAAAAGATATAATAAGGGTTATGCTCCATGCTAATAGACACAACAGCTTAGTTCTTCCTGCTCTTAATGCTATAGTAAGATGGAATATTGCACTGTATCTTTCACTACTTATGATGATTAAAGTTCATGTGGAAGCTGTATACGACCAGTAGAGAAAAAGTGTAGTAGCTTTACATAGTATGATATTTATTTGATTGTCTGATCTGACAGTAGCTGTGACTGGTACTATGATTAAGTAAATTAAAATCGTTGTGCTTAACATGAAATCATGAATAGCTAAGTTAACAAGGAAAAATAAATAGGTTTGTGTAATAATTTTGACCATGCATACCAATAACAATTATAACGCTACGAGCAATTCCGACTATAACGCTAACTGCTGCAAGAATAACTATAATATCAGGAGAAATATGATAAAAGCCATCTGTAGAAGTATTGATATAGCTACCGAAGATATTGTGTCTAGACTGCTATTTATTATGTGCTTTGGAGGATAAAAGTATCCAATCTTAATTATTTCAGTGGTGGTAAGACCTGAATATAATATTTTCAAATGGAACAAATGCTTCTCTACCGTCAAATAATT
>NW_002060950.1:3330584-3345668 GCF_000150275.1 Trichoplax adhaerens | reverse complement strand
TTTAAACAAGGTGTAGCGAAAGTGATCTGTGTATATGTTATGTATATGTCATATATATATATTGCTAGATACTGTAACTATTATATCTAAATATAATTCTTAAAAAATTATTCAAAATATTAATGATTATGTACATGTAGTTAGATAAATATATTTCAATCACTTATAAAATTTGTTAACACAAAATCTAGGAGCTTTACATTAGCACGTCTTGCTAAAATTACTGTTGCCTTCTAAGTACGATGTGAGTCGCAATACATTAAAATTTTTCACTGTCGATTCTCGAATTATTACTCAACTTTTTACTTATGCTTAAGCTTAAAGCTTAGATTTATTAAACAGTAATCAAAGAAACGAATGATATAGCTACACAAAAATTAAAAGATTGCACGGAAATCCAATATGGGGCTGTAATGTAACTAGTATTGTGATTGTAGACTGTTAGCCATGTGTAGTATAATGTACGGTAGATATTTATCCTAAGAGATATTTGGTAGCTATAACTATAGACTGTAGTGGTAGAGACTCTATGCTAGAGTACAGATGACTATATACAGTAAGCTGTTGAGTTACTAATAAGGTTATAGGTAAAAATAGAACTGTAAATCATATATTAGGATATGGTTAATTCATTGTACTTTGGCTGGTGTGAATAATGCCTACGTAAGTACTGTAGTCGTATCCATATTGGATTAATAATGGTCCGCAGTAGAATAGTGTTACTAAGAATAATTTAACTATGTGTAAAATAAGGTAAAAGGTTGCCATGCGGATTGTAGCTGCGAATGCTATGGAAAGTATAAAAGCATGCAACTTTAGATTATTCTGTTAGTTCGTTCTAGAAGTCTTTAGAAGTAGTATTCGGCTAGAGTAGAGCTGTGTGTAGTTAATCTTTGTATAAGATTCAATAAAGCCCTTATTTTTCTAAAATTTGGAATTTCGTGATTGGTCTATATCACAAGGGCTAGTAAGCCACGACACAATAAATCGCTATACGTAGTAAATCACCGCGAGTACAGCCCAAATTCAGTATTTTTTACCAGTAAACTATAAAACAGAATAGTAACTTCTTTTTAAGAGTTTTTCGAGCTTGTGTTGCATAAATGTTTATACATAGTTTATATGATAAATTAATTAGCACTAGTGGAAAAATGTGGTAATTATTTCACTCAAAAACCATGCAATTCGTTTCTCGTAAACTTAAAGGGTCTATCTTAAAATTTCCTATTGAATTATAAATAAGAATCATATGGTGATTACTTTACCTACAAGCTATATGTGAAAAAAATGTAATTGTTTTGATACTTTTATAACACTTAAAGAGAAATTTATTTAATGATTTCGACATGATTAATGCATCAATAGAATATAATTAGATTATTATTTTTGATACGGTTGATAATAATTATGATTTCTAGCAATTCTTGTAAATTTTGATTGATTTTATATGATGTGCCATTATAATGGATACTTTAAGTCGGAATATTATTTATAGTTTCTATTAGAAGAAGGAATTAGAATGGATAATATGCATCAGTCTAAAATTGGGTTATTAGTCGATGGGAAGAAATAAAAGTGAATAATACTTATGATTTATCTGACGATAAGTTAATTCTAATTAAAAATTACACCAAAATCTCGTAAATGGTATTTCCTATACGTTACTGTGATATATACCAATCATGAAATTCCAAATTTTAGAAAAATAAGGGCTTTATTGAATCTTATACAAAGATTAACTACACACAGCTCTACTTTAGCCGAATACTACTTCTAAAGACTTCTAGAACGAACTAACAGAATAATCTAAAGTTGCATGCTTTTATACTTTCCGTAGCATTCGCAGCTACAATCCGCATGGCAACCTTTTACCTTATTTTACACATAGTTAAATTATTCTTAGTAACACTATTCTACTGCGGACCATTATTAATCCAATATGGATACGACTACAGTACTTACATAGGCATTATTCACACCAGCCAAAGTACAATGAATTAACCATATCCTAATATATGATTTACAGTTCTATTCTTACCTATAGCCATATTAGTAACTCAACAGCTTACTGTAAATAGTCATCTGTACTCTAGCATAGAGTCTCTACCACTACAGTCTATAGTTACAGCTACCAGATATCTCTTAGGATAAATATCTACCGTACATTATACTACACATGGCTAACAGTCTACAATCACAATACTAAGTTACATTACAGTTACTAAGGTTCCGTATTTTTGAATGATCATAAGTAATGAAAGTTTATTTTTGTCATTAATGTAGATGAAGAAAATGTTTGGCTTCTCCTACATAACTTCCCACATTTATTGAAAATTTTCTATTAACATCGTACTGATAGGATTTCGTCTAATGTCGTTAAGGCAATATAAATATGATTTCATCTTGCTAAGCTTTGATAATATGCTACTTTATTACCGACATTTCAGTAATATACTTTCAAACCGGTAATAGAGATTAAGCCCATCGTTTGGCTAGAATAAGATACAGAGAGCTTTGATGAGTTGATGGTCTAATACGGCTACGTGTCTGAACAGAAAATTTTCACTGTTTTCGTGATATTTTATGAGCTTTAATAAGTGCCGCTTTGACTAATGTTTCGAAAAATTTTTTCGAATAATAATAATTTACGTTTATCTAATTCAAATAAGGCTACAAAAATAACAAAAATTAAAACAATTATTTTCTATTAACACCAATGATTACGTATCAACTGTAAAAAATTATCTTGTTTTGTAAATTTCAAAACTGTTATGATTTAAACTTTTAATAATTGATTCTTTACGAGACAAGAGCTTATCCTAAGTATTTGACGGAGCGCCACAGCAGTCCCATCCTTATCGTAACGGTAAAATTACCTTCCTTTTTCTAATAATATAATAGTACTTCCTCAAAGAAAATTTGAACCAAATGTACAGTTTATTATTGCTTCCCTCGTATGATTCTGCAGTACAGACTACAAGAATCAAAAGATATTTTCGAAGGTGTCTGTAACTTATTTCTATAAAGAGGATACTCTATAAATATGAACACGGCATTTTAAATATTTTTTCTCTAATAATATAATGAGCAACATACATTTTGTTTTATATTTAAAGAGACACTAGTATTAAATATTAAAGGAAATGATAATAATAAATAACCTTAAATAATATTAAAGCCGTTTTATATAATTAGGAGTTTAGGGAAATGGATTGTTTCATCAGCTGCAATACGATAAACGGGAGGAAATTAGCTTTGCATCAAGGCGCGATATGGCAATGTAAAAGTCTTTTAAGTTAAAGCAACCTCGATATCTATCCTACCGATAAGTTAATAACTTAGCAATGCTTTTATGGAACGTAATGCACAAGAAATTAAGAACCGTAGAACTGATCCTTTCATTAGAACTTTTATGATTCTCAAATTCTCGAATTGTTCTCCTTTATTTAGAAACTATCTTACTTATAATCAACCATAGTTTAATCGTTATCTATTACATACAATGAATGCTGATATACTAGGATATGTATACTGTGCAGTGTAAGTCTCTATGTCAAGAATTTTCACAAGTACACCATCGGCGTTGGCCGAGACTATAAAAAGCAGAGCACTAGCTTAGCTGCTCAGATTATTTAGTCATTTGCAGGATTACTTGACTATTATTGCTAAGAATATTCTTACGTTTTTCTTTAGTACATCTTACGACTAAGATTAATGTGGATAAAGTGAAGTATTTAAACCTATTGCTCATTAGTAGTATATTTGTCTAGCTGAGAGTTAGTTCAACTACGATAGGTCCCTAAGTTAGTTGGGAACACGAGTACTAGTGAAGAGAGTGTTTAAGACCCGTTTTAGTTACAAAGGAGATTTGTAACTTACGTAAACAGCTACTAATTATTATGCAAGTGTTATTTCAAAATTTAAAAAATGGAAGAAATGCTTTCTCAAATAATCTTACGGTTAATTACTGGAAAGAATACAAGATAGACCGCTCGGATTTTTGTTTCGTTGCATAAAACAGTTATTTATAATATGAATAATTATAGTTCGAACTTTATAAAATATATAGAATAGCAAGCTAATTGAGTTTTACATGCCAAATCATGTACGGTTTCTTAAATATCATTTTTAGATGAATTGATATTTCATAAAATTTTTACAAGTATTCTTTCACATTTGAGTAAATAATTAGTCAAGAATAACTGTTTTTATTCTAATATCTGTATTGCAATTTGATGCACTGAGAGACTGCGTGGGTCGGTAATTACCTAGATATGAAGATCTGACTATGGTGCATGCTGATAGCTCGAGATATCCTGATTAAAGTTCTATAATATACTTATAATTAGATGGCTTCATTTAGTTATACAAACCAACTACTGTGAAAGATCTCATATAAGTACAGCGAGTCTAATCTTACACGTATTCTCTGCCACTTGGTTCTCCTCTAACTTACCAAAATACGCATCCTTATATAAGCATCTATTAAATTCGGTTTCTATACTGTAATGAACCGACGTCTAAATAATGAAGCTATTATAGAAACTATACACTTTGAGTCTACTGTCAGGTTTGTTCTCCCTGAGATTAACCTACAGTACACCTTTAAATTCTGATGATGTCCTATCGTCAGGAGGAACAGTAAAACAACACTGGTCTCTCTTAGACGTAACTGAACCCAACTTTATTGAAAAATACAGTCAATTTATAGTAAATCAACATAAATATTAATTATTAGTGTATTATTGATAATATTAACTATACAACTATTTATTAAAAGTCTGTATAAAATCAAAGATAAATTAATGTAAATAAATTTCTAAATAAGTTATCTAATGAAAAGTATGTTGCGATAGCTATACAAAAGTTACCCCAGCATAAGGTTTTATTTAGCTTCTGTAATTATTGTATCGCATCGAATGTAACAAGAAATATTGAGGAGTAATTTTATCGCATAGATTGATACGGTAGTAACGATTAGTACTTTACATTAATTAACATTCAAAATTAAAGCTAGAATGCATTATGAAACAAGTGGCGATCTTTACAACAATAGTTCATATCGAAGTTAATGGCATAGCAGAGAGCAAAGAATCAACATGTTACCCTTACACATTTAATTTTTACATGAAAATTAAATTGTACTCATGAAAGAAGTCTGATTATATATTTACATGATTTTGATGTTATAAAGCGATTACTTGATTAAACATTTGCTGATAAAAATGACTTATCTATCACAATTTGCTACGAATTATAGGGCTTTATATAACGTAATATAATAGAATCATGCCCAATCTATTAGCTAATTCGGGTTCGGGCAGTATTTATGACGAGACTTTACTTGAAGGAGATATTTAGATAATTGGAAAAGATACTGTAATTTAAGGTTGAAGGTGAAACAATTAAGTTGAATGTTTATTTTGAATGTAGTTGTGCAATGTTCTAGTCTTCCCAAACTGTAACGCAAATTCATAAAATTAGAAATTTCAGTTCTGCCAGGCTGGCTGAAATCAAAATTTCCTCTTCATAGCTATAGAGGATGCAATAATTATACGTTATATGGGAAAGTTATAGCCTTGATGCATCTAGATAGCGAAGAGGATAAAACTAATTGTTATGATTCATACATATTGTGTTGCTGCATCGCAATTACAAAAATGCTGAACTCACTGTTCTACCTTGCCGCAGGAATGGCTTATCGTACATTACAGTATCAGTAAATGTATTATCAATAATTTTGTGTTATACCACTAGGGATTAAAGACATGTTAGTAGTTCTTAGCGAAAGTGGAGGTAGTTTATAAATTAATGGAAGAATAAAGTGAAGTTCAGGTGAACAAATAGGCGGTAACGAAAAAAGCTTGAGAAATCCTTAAGTATTATTGCTTATTGATTATGAATGACTCTGGGTGCAGTACGGTACCAATTCTAATTCTTGATATCATTATAACTTGAACGAGATCTGTTTATTGGTACATCAAAATTTAGTAATTGTTCCTCTGCTTAATTCATCTTGTCTATTGAATGGAAAATGATTGTGAAGAATGCTATAAATCAGTTTCCTGCAAAGAATAAATTATAACCGTAATAGTGGCGCTCTATTTAATATGACGTGTGGCTACGCCAATTGTATGATCTTTGAATATCTGCCAAATGCCGTCTGATATAGTTACTTTGTTGTATTTCCTTTACTTTTTGGTTTTTGTTTGACAGTATTGACAGAATAAGTAACATTTCGAAACATGTGACAACAGCAGAGAAACAGTCCTCTGATTTTCTTGTTAAAAATACAGTATATCAATGGATTATATAAAGTTGTAAAAGGGAAGAGGATTCTGTTTACCTGGGTAAGATATCGTTGAAAAGGGGTAGAACGACTTACCGCAGGAGATACATGTTCTCCTGTAGCTGCAATCACGATCAATAATATTGCTCATGGTGCAGTAAATATTAAGAACATTATTGTAGTTGTTAATAACATATAGATAGTTTTACGCTTAAAGTATTTACTTATTCTAGATTCTATTCTAAGCCCATAATGTCTCTTTCCTAGTTGATGTAATATCAGCGTATAAAGGACGATCATCGCACTAGCGGGTATTGCATATAGGAAAATAAATAATAAAGTATTGATTATAGTTGTCCAAACGGTATGAGATACATATGGAATACACAGCTTAGGCTTAGAGTCATCAGTAGTGGCTGTTATAAGGAATGGAAGTGAAATAGTAAATGTTATAATCCAGGCCAATAGACACAATAATTTAGCCTTATTGGCATTTAAGGCTCTGGAAGGATGGAATATAGCACGATAACTTTCGCTGCTAATGATAAGCAAAGTTTGCATGGAGGCTGCATAAGACCAATAGACAAAGCAAGTAGCTATTTTACATAACATGATATGTATTATTGAGGGTAATTTTTCAGTCATGGTTAAAATGAGTATTGTAATATTTATCTGTATAGATAAGCTAAGAAGGATATCACAAACAGATAAGTTAGCGATGAAGAAAAATGTCGGTTTATTAAATAATTTCTTACGATGTATTCCATGGATAATAATAACGTTAAAAAAAATACCCAATGTTGATGCAGTTACACCACTCAATACCGGTATCATTCTTAAATTGGTTACAGTTGCGAAGAAACCATTGCTAGAATTCATTAAATTTTTGCAATTATTATTTGCACTCGTAGTGCAGTTAATAATAAAGGAAAATGAGTTGGTTTCGAGTTTGATATTTTTGCTGTACGAAGAAATAAGTCTGACTCCAATATCCACTTGAGAGATTTTGATGCAAAAAAAACTTGAAAATATTTGCAGCAGTTATTATCCAGTCTAATTAGCAGAAAAAAAGTTGAAGTTTTTGGTGGAATCTTTTCTTATAGGGTGATATGCATATAATTGAAACCCCAGATAGGGTTCCTAAAATTTTAAATATGATACGGAATTTTAACGTACCGAAAATGATAAATTCGATCTTTTATGAAGAGTATCTTACATTTAGTCAACTGATTATAGGTATTTGTAAATCAGAGTGATAATTTTAAGACGCGACTACCCGAATTATATTCCAATAGTAGAAGCTATTGAAATAGCAGCTGTGAGATAAATACTACAATTCTAGATAACACAATTACGATAAATAACCTATCGATTAATAAATTTAAAATTGCTTAATTATACTTATAAAGCGGTTGCGAGGATTTTATAATGGGTGATAGCTTATTTTAATTGACAATTTTTTGTTGTTTGGCAAAAAAACACAAATGTATACTTACAACTTAATTGTGTTTTGAAATAAAAAGTTTCGTTTCGTTCATCATTTTGTTTCTTAAAACGTAAAAATATCTTCGTTTGTTTCGCTGTCGATATTATGTCATTGTTAATAATTAAAATGCAGTACATAATTAAACTATAATTTACGAATAGACGATTCCTTTTCTATTATCATATCATGGATAAAATACTAAATAGGATATGATACAGGAAGTTAGTTGACGTTTTATACATCTGTCCGGATGCGACTAAAATAATCGAAATGAGAATTTGATTGTGAGTTGAATGCTTTTGCCTTTTAGTAAATAAATCGTTGTAATAAAGTGTCTATCGAAACGCAACGACTTCCACAACTGGAAGGAAAATCACTTTATTACAATAATTACGTCTTCTACCAAGGACTAGATTATCTATGGCTACTCTGTCTTCGGCGATAAAATCTCCTGCTTATATACAATTGTGTACAGAGTATCTTCGTGACACATAAATCATTATCTACCTTAATAAGGCTAACATCACACCTCTAGCGTACCTGGAGGTGCCAAGCAGTATGACTAATAACTTTTACAATCCGTATTGCAATTACTAATACAAATCCTCACATATTTAATCTCACTCTACGATCTAGCACCTATACAAAGGTATCTATCTTAATTAGCCTAGTAATTACGTCATGCACGATATTCACACATACTGTATATAATCTTAAGCTATATTTGGGCTGCACTACAATCGTCTAGTGAGTAGTGGGCTGTTATAAAATCCGATCTTGAAAATCCCAAAGTTGTAGATAATTAAAACTTTATCAGATCTAATACAAAGACTAGCTTCATACAGTCCTACTCTAGCTGAATACAAATGCTAAAAGACTTCTAGGAGAAGAATCAGACAATCTAATGTCGCCTGCTTTTATATTCTCCGTATCCTCAGCAGCTACAACCAGCATAGCAGCATTCTACCATATTTTACACATATTGGTCACAATATTTCACAGTGAACCATCATTAATTCAATATGGAAACGATTATAGTATTTTCGTAGACATTATTCCTACCATTCAAAGTACAGTAAACTAAGCATTTCGTAATATATGATTTACAATTCTATTTCTACCTCTAACTTTATTAGTAGTACGAAATCTTACTGCATATGATCATCTGTACTTTAGTATAAATTCTATTCTTACAGTCTATAATTATGGGTTACTAAATACATCGTAAGATAAATATAGAAAAGACATTACCACACATCA
Source organism: Trichoplax adhaerens (assembly GCF_000150275.1). NCBI lineage: Eukaryota > Metazoa > Placozoa > Uniplacotomia > Trichoplacea > Trichoplacidae > Trichoplax > Trichoplax adhaerens. The sequence continues at coordinate 3,336,633 of NW_002060950.1, read as the reverse complement.
TACTAAACGTGGCTAATAGTCTACAATCAAAATACTAAGTTACTTTACAGGGCCTATAGGCTTTCATTGATAGAGGAAATATGTACTAATTATTACTTTGTCACAAGTTAATCTATACGAAGAGAAAAGGTAAGATAAAAGTCAGTAATTAAGCTACTGACCTAAAATCCCTATTTATCTCCGGTAATACCCCGTAATTAAGTATAGTAAAGACGGATCTTTTATTAGCACAGCCTGTTATTCGAAGTGTACCGTTTATATAGGAAAAATCTTACGAACAAATCTATTTTATTTGCTATACCTTACAAGCATCTGTTACCTCAATTACAATTTTTTTAGCATTATAGCTCTTTTAACAAAGAATTTTAGCTTGCTACTCGTACTTAATCTTTAATGAGAGCGATATAATTGTCTAAATTCAACTAATATGAACTGAATTTAATCGTCTTACGACTTCTACGCAATATAGTAGTCGTTGCCCTACAAATAATAGCTGACCTTGAATAATAATTATGTTAGGATATTTATAATCATGTCTAACATCATTATTAAGGACTTTGCCAAATAAGCTACTACTTTTAGTCTATTTAAATGGTGTGGTAGTACCATAGCATACCGGAAAGTGATATATTTGATAGGGTTGGTAAATCTTTTTGATTTAATGAAATTTTGAACAAGCAATTTCTCTACAGAATTTATACTTCAACGTTATCATAAAAAGTGTGTTCTAATTATAGATTGATTTTTTTTAAAAGCAAATTTGGTAATGGAACGAAAATCAACATTATTAGTTGATATTTAATCTAGACTGACTCAGTTGTATAAACAATATCGCATATTTGTTTACGAAATTAGAGAGACTAAGCCGGGGTTTGTGCAATTCAAATTGCGTAGCGTCACATAGTAATCGATAAAGATTTGTCAAGTAACGATACTCTATCATCAAAGAAAAACGATTTTTCTCTCTTTTCTAATGTATGTACTTATATTATGAATTGTAATTAATATTCTGTCAAATGTAAACGTAGAAAGTTGTTATAAATATTAGAGAAGTTGCTGTTTTTAGCCGATATAGCAGTATGTTTAAAATCAGTTTCTTAGGTGAGATGTATAAAAGTTACCGATAATTTACGAAGTTAGGCATTTTGTGAAATATATAAAATATATATATATACGTACATAGAATAATTAGTTTATTATGAGAATAAAATTACTTAACATGAAATGAGAGTTTATTTTATTTGATTGCTTGTGATAGTATATGGAGAGATAAAGATACCAAGCATATTTGAAGCGGAGTTGATTATTTGTATTATTGAAACATATCTATAGTACCTGTTGGTACATTCGCTTTTTATAAACAATGCGATAGGTACTTAAATTATTCAGAGTTAAGTTTCCTTCCAGTAGTTCTACTACGTAAAGTTCCTTAGCTAGCTAACGTAATTAGCGGTTAGCATCTTAGTCTATTATAAATTCTGGCAAGAGTAAGGATTATCGGATTAAAAATTTCATTAATTAGAATAGCAGCAGGTTCTATAGCGCAGTTAATAATTACAATAGTATTAATTAGTTGTAAGGCTTCCTTGTATTATCGTATCAAGGTTTTGCAAGGCAAAAAATGTAATAATTTATCTTAAACAATGAATAACTACAGATGATAAACTATTAAATCAAGAATATTCACAATTTAATTATTCACTCTATTTACTATGAGAATCTCTGTTTAATTTATCTTACTTAGCTTTTCTTATTTAATGAATTAATCCTACGTAAGCATTAATGTAAGACATTAGTATTGGCTCTTTCTCAGATTAATCCAAAAGATTTTAAGGTGTAAATTTACTTCCTACGAATGTGCATCCATTGAGTAACGAACATCATTTATTCACTACATCATACTAATACATTTTCAGAATCTGTTTTTATTCGAGAATATATCTCTAGCTATGCCCTTCCCTACAGAGTCATACTATTAAAAATTTCTAAGTTTTTGGTTGTACTGAATTATTTAAGTAAAATTTTTGATTAACTGAACTTTTGTGAACTAAGATTTATCCATTTTCTTACTTCCAATATGCAATGAAAACTGATAATGAATGTAATGCAAATACAAGAGTCTATCTTTAATAGCAACCCTTGGCAGGGCATTCAATATCATATTTAGAATTAGAACTATAGACTTTACGGCATCATTTACAGTCATTAAACTATTCTAACGTGAACTAGAATGGTATCATAACATAACTGCTAATTGATTTTAGCTCCATATACAGCTCATCGCGAATTTAGTACCCACAGAGAAATAGAAGACATCATAAAAGAATACGGTTGTTTAACTTTAAGTAAAGTTTCTTTCAAAGTTGGGTATGTATAGTGTCGACATAAAATAATTTAAGATAGCAGAATGTGTATTACTAACCGTCCCGTAAATATTATTTTAAAATTTATAAAATAGAAGAAAAAATAAAAAATTAAATAGTTACAGTACAAATCTACTGGAAACCGTAAAATAGCCTGCTACTTAGGTATTAGATGCCGAATCAAGTATCTTTGATACCTTTTCTAGATAAAACTGACGTTTCGTAAACTGTTTACAAATAATCTTTCTCGTTTTGGGTACTCGTTACATATTGGACCATTTGTGGGTACATTGTGTATTTCAGTTGTATCAATTTCATTTGGTGTTATGCTTAATATTTTTTGAAGCCTAGTAAGGAATCACTCTTTTTGTTTTCGTATCTGTCCACTGTAAGATTAAAAATATAAGGCAAGTCGGATATTAAATAAAAGTTACGTTGCATGAAAATAAGGGTAATAAAGAATAACAAGCAGAGTCCTTAATAGCTTTTGAATTGTGGCTATTATTACTTTTACTATAGAAAGTACAAACAAAGTGATAGTATCTTTAAATTTTACCCTGCCAAATTAAGATGTTGCCGTCTTTTCCTCTCCACTATTTTATAAGGTATTGTATAGATTACTATAGAAATTACCTAAGAGCAATCACCTAATCTAAAGAAAGGGAGTTTGATAGTCTATCAGGATTGTCAATGAATTTGACTTAGTAACAAAGCCCTATCCACAGAAAAAGGGGATTTATAACATGACAATAAAGTACTGTAATGTAGGTTATAATCGCAAGTAGAGTACAACTTCATGCTAAAACATCAACTGTTAATACTTATGTCAGAAAAGTAGTCATAGTTGTCATATAGAATTTTTGATAAGCGAATATATGATTTACTAAAATTTCGAATTCTTCGGATTCAGTCTCCTTGTCGAGACTGCCGTCTGGGTCGGGTTTGACCTCCGTATGCATTAATTTGGCGTTTACGCGTAGACGTAATTTAATATATGATCGCGAGCCTGTAGTTTCATTTCAGGCAAAGGATTGCAGGAAAGATCAAGATTGGTTCTAGTAAACTATTTACGTTAAAATATGCTGAAAATGTAGAAGTAAATCGTAGTTATCTTATTACGGCAATCCTAAATTTAAACCGGTTAGACGTGTAACAGGCAAACATTAAGTTCTACGGTATCTTGGAAAAAGCCAATGTTCACTAAGTGAACCGTAAACGATCATGGTAGGATATACATAATTTTACTATTTTTAGATGCAGTTCAAGTTGAAATCTTATAGAATTCTTGTTAAGATTTCCGTAGAAGTAATCTAGACTTTCTCCATAGGAGTACGGTAATTTACTGAACTAGACTGGATTTCCAAGTGGTATTGAATGAAACATTTTGGATACGTTTGCATCTAGTATTGGATTATTTACTAAAATTATACTCTGCTCGCGGTCTACTATTATCGAAATATTAAAAATCTATGTAAGCCAGAGCATTTTGAATAATGAAAGTACTAGCAATTTTTCTGCGTTCCCCTTGTGTAATTTTAATGACAGGCAATCATGTAACCGATTCTTGGATAAATATGACTTACCGTTCCAAGCCAACTTTGTGGCAAGGTTTAAGTAAAGACAAATCTCCAAATTTTTGAAGTCTCTGGGATTCAGTACCATATCCCTTAACTACTCACAAGAAGTTGAACGCCTTTCTTCTACATTATACAAATAGAGAACTGATTTTATTAAAGTAAATACCCGGCTTATATACCGTTCAGTAGCAGCTGATGTTAATAAATCACCCTAGATTCTATCAGTAAAGTCTTACTTGATAGCCAAATTAATACAGAAATAATTATAGCAATGGACATCTATTAACTAGTCCTATATGACTAGACTACAGTTTATCCATTCACAGAATCATTAAGTACACCAGCAATCTACTACTAATCAAAATTGCAATCGCTAGAGAGTTGATTATAATCAAAGACCATATAAGAGTTACTGTTGCAGTGTAACATATAATTTATTCCAGCATATTGATAACTTTAGTGATTCCTACTATAATAATTAATTGTAATTACCATATACAATTATTCAATGAGCTAAATTTAGCCATTTCAATCTTTACGGTAGTTTACAGCGTGGCACTTCTTTATCTCAACTAGTTACGAATCATAATGTCTTTATAGAACATAAGAGTAACTAATCTATAGAATAGTTGAAATGTTTTTAATTTTAAATAAAAATGAGATTCAGTAATTCAGGTTTGATGCCATAAATTATTTCAGATAAGGCTTTTCTTTACTTTAAAGAAATTCAGAGAACTGTTAGCTAAAGGTAGAGTTCTTTAAATAGAAAGGAATTGGCTCAATATTGAAGGAAAAATATTTAACTGTAAATTTTTGCGATTGTGGTTATACCATGTGCGTGCTTCCTTAAATGGCAATGCGATTCATAATATATGAAACTTCTACTCGATAATTATTAAAGCAAGGAAGATACCACTTGCTTATAGTTATGCCAGTATTTACTTATTGTTTAATTATTGCACTTTTGACATCTTTTTGTCTAATGTTAATGATAAGAGTTTGTAAAGAATATTATATTGGAAGGAGAATCCCTTTCTTATAATGAAGAAATTAAGATTGTAACGCTTTATCCAGCATGACAAATATCTGCTGTGATTTTACTATCGTCAAATATCTGATAGATATCGTCTGATACAACTACTTCGTTGCATTTCCTTTACTTTGCGATATTGGTTCGACGATGTTGATATTATGATTAGTTTTTTTAAACACATCGCAGAAACAAAAAAATAATTTCCTGATTTGCTTGTTAAAAATACTGTATACTAATGGATGATATTAAGTTGTAAAAGGCAAGAGAACTCTGCTTGCTTGAGTAAGATATCGCTGAAAAGGAGTAGAAAAATTTATTGCTATACTTGCGTATTTTCTCGTAATTGTAGTTACCGCCAATGACATTGTAGTAAAAGGACTAAAAGTAGAGTCCTTTGCAGTTTTTAGTATGTAATTAGTATTGTTTTACTATAGAAAATACCTAGAAGTGATAGTGTCTTTAAGTTTTACCCTGCCAAATCATCATGTCGCCATCTTTTCTTCTTCATTATTTTACAAGGTATTATATAGATTACTATAGAAGTAGCCCTATAGAGCAAATGCCTAATCTAAATAAAGGGCGTTTGATCGTCTATTCAAATTGTAAAGGAATTTGACTTAGTAGCAAAACCCTATCCTTAGAGAAAGGGGATTTATAACATGACGATAAAGTACTGTAATGTAGTCTATAATCGTACAGTTACAGTACAATCTGACGCTAAAACATCAACTGTCAATACTCGCGAATACTAAGCGATACTAATGTCAGAAAAGTAGTCGTAATAGTCATATAAATTTTTTTGATAAGCGATTACTGTGATCTTTATAAAAACCGAATTTTTCCGGATTTGTGTCCGATATAATTTTCCTGTTTTGGAACCGGTCGGGTTTATTTTTAATATTATGTCTGAATCATAATTTTTCTGTTTTAATTTTTGGATTTTTGTTCATGAAAAATATCGTAAGAGTTGATTTTTGAGATTTGGACTTTTTGTTATGAATTTGAAACTTTGGAATTTTATGACATGACTTGAAGTCACATTAGGAGATTTAGTGAGGAAAATAGAAAATAAGATG
>NW_002060950.1:3326644-3328197 GCF_000150275.1 Trichoplax adhaerens | reverse complement strand
GTTAACACATATGTAACAATTTCAACTCTGCGACAAGGAAACTCCCTGTAAAAGTCTATAAGTAACTACTGACTGAAAGGCCCTTTTACCAAACGTTAAATGCTTACAGCGAAGTACGGTAAAGATAGAACTTTAATTAGCATAGATACGTATACGACGTCTCACCACACAACTCAATTCGAACGTTCCCGTTTATATAGAAATCGTTTAATTTGTATATATAACAACAGTATCATTACTTTACCTTACTAGGAGATACATCTCGAACTGAGATGTTCCTTACATAGCTTTTCTATCAGTAAATATTTTTAATCTCTTACTAATTGTCACAATTTTACTTCTGCGACAAGGTAACGTACAGTATAAGTCTATAAGTAGCTACTGACTTAAACGCTCTTTTACTTAATGTTAAACACAAACAGCAAAAGACTGTAAAGATGAAACTTTTACTAGCAAAGATACATCTACAACTTTTTTACTACACCACTCAACTCAAATGTTCCCGTTTATATAGGAACCGTCTAATTTATAAACAACAACAGCATTATTATTATAACTTACTAGGAGAAACATCTCGAACTAAGATGTTCCTTACATAGCTTTTCTATCAGTAAATATTTTGAATCTCTTACTCATAGTTAATCTTAATCTAAGCTCGTAGATTGTCTAATTCAACTATCATCAACTAGAACTTGAATAATCTTACTGCTATCTATCACACAATAACAATCAATATCAAATATGTAATGAACTATTACAAACCACATCCACTTTAAGGCATTACTTATCTTACCTAGCACTGCAAATATGGATATTCTCCATACTAGCTACTACTGTACTTATAAAACCATCCTTACGATAAGGTAACACTGTAACAATGATTCATAAACAATTTCGATTAATAATTTAAGCGAAAGCAATACTAATATTTCTATTAGTGATAATGAAACATATGCAATACAACAATAAATTTAGCTTGACAATTAATCAATTTCTATGTCATAGGGCAATAACTGGATATTGTTGGATAGAGCTCCTAGTTGTTTTGCTTTTGTTTTGTGATAATAATTCCATGCGGTTGTTACTCTGATTACTGTATTTGGCCAATACGTGGCAACGATAGAAAAATAAATCTCTTATTTGCTCGTTGAAAATGCAGTATATTAGCGGATTATATAGAGTTGTTAATGCGTAGAGGACCCTACTTGCTTGAGTAATATAGCGTTGAAAAGGACTTGAATGATTTACTGCTCCAGCTGCATAATTTTTAGTAATTGCTTGCACAGCCAGAGATAGAGCCCATGGCGCGGTAAATATTAGGAAAATTATTGTAGTCGTTAATAGCATGTAGATAGTCCTACGCTTAAGTTGTTTGCTTTTTTTTGATTCTATTCTTACAGCATCATTTCTCTTCTTCAATTGGTGTAATATTAGCGAATATAGGACGATCATTATAATCGCTGGTAAAGCATATTGGAAAACAAATAATATCGTATTGATTGTAGTTGTCCAAGCAGTTTTAGATGCATATGGAATACATTTCTTAGGTTTAG
>NW_002060950.1:3325073-3326594 GCF_000150275.1 Trichoplax adhaerens | reverse complement strand
TCATTTGATAGACATCAACGCCCTTTCTTTAGATTAGGCATTTGCTCTATAGGGCTACTTCTATAGTAATCTATATAATACCTTGTAAAATAATGAAGAAGAAAAGATGGCGACATGATGATTTGACAGGGTAAAACTTAAAGACACTATCACTTTCTAGGTATTTTCTATAGTAAAATAATACTAATTACATACTAAAAACTACAAGGGACTCTACTTTTAGTCCTTTTACTACATATCGGTTGTATTGCAACCTTATCAGAGCTTAACGGCACTAGTTCTGTTCCGTACTAGATCAGTAAAGGTACTGTATTGTACAGTTTATAAGGTGGTGAGAAATCAGAATAAAGGTAGATATTCACGTGGAAGCTTAGCTGACGATCTCGCTTCAGTTGACTGGGAGCATACCAAAAAACAGACGCTATCGTTACCGCTAACAGTTACTACTAACTTAAACGCTCTTTTATTAAACGTTAACACATATGTAACAATTTCAACTCTGCGACAAGGAAACTCCCTGTAAAAGTCTATAAGTAACTACTGACTGAAAGGCCCTTTTACTAAACGTTAAATGCTTACAGCGAAGTACGGTAAAGATAGAACTTTTATTAGCATAGATACGTATACGACGTCTCGCCACACAACTCAATTCGAACGTTCCCGTTTATATAGAAATCGTTTAATTTGTATATAACAACAGTATCATTACTTTACCTTACTAGGAGATACATCTCGAACTGCGATGTTCCTTATATAGCTTTTCTATCAGTAAATATTTTTATTCTCTTACTAATACTTAATCTTAATCTAAACATGTATGCTGTCTAGTTCAACTATCAATAGCTAGAACTTGAATTATCTTACTATAGTACTATCTGCACTTAATAAAAATCAATATCAACTATTTAATAAACTATCAAAAATAATATCCTAGTTAAGGCCTTACTTATCTTACCGAGCACGGCAAATATGCATATTGCCCATTTTAGCTACTACTGCACTTATTAAAATATCCTAATGGTAAGGTAATACCGTAACAACATACAGCAAAGTACCACAAAGATAGGAATTTAATTAGTATATGCAGATCTATAAGTTTTCGCAACTCAACTTAAAATCTTCCAGTTTATATAGGAACTATCTAACATTTCAACATCAACGGTATTATTACTATACCTTACTGGTAAAGATATTTCGAACAGAGACGTTCCTTACATAGCTTTTCTATCGGTCTATATTTGTAATCTACGACTCTTACTTTATCTTAATCTAAGCATGTATACTGTCTATCTCAATTATCTTTAGCTAAATCTAGAATCATCTCTCTACTATCTATACATAATGACAATCAGTATCAAATATGTAATGAAATATTACTATTAATATCCATGTTAAGGTATTACTCATCTTTTCTGGTACTATAAATATAGATATTTTCCATGTTAGCTACTACGGTTCTATTAAACTATTCATGCAATAAGGTAACACTGTAACAGTGATTCATAACAATCAATTTCGATT
>NW_002060950.1:3320870-3325023 GCF_000150275.1 Trichoplax adhaerens | reverse complement strand
TTACTACACCACTCAACTCAAATGTTCCCGTTTATATAGGAACCGTCTAATTTATAAACAACAACAGCATTATTATTATAACTTACTAGGAGAAACATCTCGAACTAAGATGTTCCTTACATAGCTTTTCTATCAGTAAATATTTTGAATCTCTTACTCATAGTTAATCTTAATCTAAGCTCGTAGATTGTCTAATTCAACTATCATCAACTAGAACTTGAATAATCTTACTGCTATCTATCACACAATAACAATCAATATCAAATATGTAATGAACTATTACAAACCACATCCACTTTAAGGCATTACTTATCTTACCTAGCACTGCAAATATGGATATTCTCCATACTAGCTACTACTGTACTTATAAAACCATCCTTACGATAAGGTAACACTGTAACAATGATTCATAAACAATTTCGATTAATAATTTAAGCGAAAGCAATACTAATATTTCTATTAGTGATAATGAAACATATGCAATACAACAATAAATTTAGCTTGACAATTAATCAATTTCTATGTCATAGGGCAATAACTGGATATTGTTGGATAGAGCTCCTAGTTGTTTTGCTTTTGTTTTGTGATAATAATTCCATGCGGTTGTTACTCTGATTACTGTATTTGGCCAATACGTGGCAACGATAGAAAAATAAATCTCTTATTTGCTCGTTGAAAATGCAGTATATTAGCGGATTATATAGAGTTGTTAATGCGTAGAGGACCCTACTTGCTTGAGTAATATAGCGTTGAAAAGGACTTGAATGATTTACTGCTCCAGCTGCATAATTTTTAGTAATTGCTTGCACAGCCAGAGATAGAGCCCATGGCGCGGTAAATATTAGGAAAATTATTGTAGTCGTTAACAGCATGCAGATAGTCCTACGCTTAAGTTGTTTGCTTTTTTTTGATTCTATTCTTACTGCATGATTTCTCTTCTTTAATTGGTGTAATATTAGCGAATATAGGACGATCATTATAATCGCTGGTAAAGCATATTGGAAAACAAATAATATCGTATTGATTATAGTTGTCCAAGCAGTTTCAGATGTATATGGAACACATTTCTTAGGTTTAGAATTATCAGTAGTGGCTGTTATAAGGAATGGAGATGAAATAGTAAATGATACAGTCCAGGCTAATAGACACAATAATTTAGCTCTTTTTGCTCTCAAGGGCTTAAAAGGCTGGAATATAGCATGATATCTTTCGCAACTAATGATAATCAAAGTTTGTATTGAGGCGGTATAAGACCAGTAAAACAAGCACATAGCAATTTTACATAATATAATATGAGTTAGTAATTGTAAGCTGCTTTTTACCGTTAAAATTATCAAAGTTATATTTGCTAACATGGAGACACTTGACGAAATATCACAAACAGATAAGTTGGCGATGAAGAAAAATGTCGGCCTTTGTAATGATTTCTTGCGGCAGATTCCATGAATAATGATAATATTAGGAACAATTCCTAATATGGCTATGACTGCGCTTCCTATTAATACACTAAATTCGACTCCAGATGCTAGGAAAATATCTGTGGAGTTGATTAAGTTATCGCAATTATTAGGTGCACACACGGTACTATTCATGACATAAAAACGTGATTAGTAGTGATTCTTTGATATTGAAGCTGGGCTTATGAATGTAACTTCGCTAACTGCTAATAGATTTAGTATATTGAAAGATTAGTTTTCCATAAAATATCTTCTACTTATTAGTTGTTAATAAGTTGTAAATCTTGTAAGGATTTTTTTCGTTTGAATCATATAGAAGATGTAACTTTAAGATTGGACAAAGTGCTCACTTCAGCGCAATCTGGTTCCTGATTTAAGGATAGTAAACAAACTTGCATTTATTTGTATGACAAGGTTGATTAATAATATTTTTCTACTTGCAGATAAGTAAGCGATTAAAATTGAATGTATTTAAACAGATTACGTATTTTTAATTGCAAAATAATTAAGGAAGCTATCAATAAGTTTATTAAAACAAGATGAGTTTATGCGATGAAATATATATGAGGATTTTAAACTAATTTTGATTGACAATAATATGCCGTTTAATAATGGTTACATAAGCAAAGTTTTTAAAGAGTTCGTACCCTTATTTCAAAGAATGCATGATTCCTTTCACTCGCTTCAGTAATGGTAGTACTTCAAATTAATAAAGAATAAGTTACTTTATAAAAAATTACTAGCTTACTGAACAAATTGCCTTTTGTAATAATATATATAATTAAATAATGATGCTTTGCTTCGTAGACAAAATTAATCGATAAATTTTATTTACCCTTACGGATGTGATTGGCATAGCACAAATGAATTCGATGGGGATTTTGATTACTAAATAAATTATTAGGGTAATTAAAGAATCATAAAAAACACTACTTCATCGACCTATGACACGAGCTGCCTTAAATTGCCGTTAAAAATGTTTACCGATCATTCTTCGAATGTAAGACATCGTAAAATATGAATGAAAAGCTCATTGATTAATTTTATAATTTGAAAATTCTTGTGTCTTTTATCAGCTACAAAGATTTAATAATGAATTTTTGAGCCACTCTAGTAAAGCTATAGCATTGAGTTACAATGTTATAGTTCTTACATTGTCGTTATTCGCACAGTTTATAAAAAATAAAGGTTTGGCCGGCCAAAGTATGCATTTCCAAACGCGACATTTTACAAATAACGAATGCGATAATATTTTCATGAAAAAATGGCGGACCGACAGCTCATTAAAAGCTATATCATATTAAAGGTAAATCTTCGGGTAAAGGCTTACTGATAGCCCCCTAGATACTTGCAAACTGGAAATAATTCGCTTAAGTTAAGATTTACTAAAGTTAAGTTCGAAATATCTTAAGTTATGCTTGCCTAGTTTCGGTAATAAAAATGTTAACGAAATTTCATTTGCACTGATGTAATAGAATAGAAAATATTAATATAAAAGTTACATGATTTTTATTCTAGTCTTAAAGTGTCCTACAGATACATTTATTTAATAGAATATTTGATTACAGAAATACTACCGATTTAAATTCTGATACACTTTATAATTAAAGATTACTTAGAAGCCAAAAGCAATTAACGCGTAGCCAGTTGGGTCTTGGAAAGTGATAGAACCGTTACTAAATTCTATTCAGCGACTGATACGTTTCGCAATAATTTAATTAGGGTATGGCGATGATAAAAGTTATAACTATAAATATGAATACTCAAGCATTTATTTTCTAACCATATAATTGCTTCTCGAAAAAACACAGAAGCCGGAAGCTAAACTTCTAAGTGGGTTGGATAAGGCTACAGAATCATTATTTTATAATTAGGTTACAAAATTCTATGACTAATTTAAAACTGTTAAGGAAAATGCTTCATTGTATAACTATTTATTGAACTGATGAATTTGCAATATTAGGATATTTACAGAATTGAGTTTAATTAATGTGATTAAATAACTGATTATTAGCCATTTCCTAATATAAGTTACAGTATGGAAAGATTACACATCTTAGGGTAGTAATTCTATTTTTACTGTTCGGTATAGTAATATTCTCATCAGAATATTATAATACGGTAAGTCACAAGAGTAGTTGTTACTTTCTTATTCAGTGTCATTAAAAAAGCAAACGGTATACTTATACAGTTCGAAACTTATTTCCTTGATCAAAAACATGATAAATAAAGTATTTTTGGATAAAGTTAATATGATTTCCGATTATGTTTACCATCTGATTTAATTGCTGTGTATAGTACAAAAACATTTATTATTTACAATGATACGAGCGTTAACATAAAATTTTAAGTCTGTAATTTCAATATAATTTTCTGGTAAAACTTAAGGTATCTTAATTTATTAACGATATATGAAAGTATAATGGATTCATTCATAAAGCTTAAAAAGGGTTTTTCAAAATCTAAGTTTGTCGTTGGGCATAACTTCTGATGTTATTGATCATGTGCCCAATTAATTTGCCCGATATTGATTAGATATACTTTGTTTTTTGATTGTACTGAAAATCAAGAAGAAAAATAGCAATTTTATTTCCCTAATCTGTAAATTACGAATAGAAGATGTTAAATCGAGTAGGTAGGAGAAATTAGGTCACCTCAGTTATAGGACATTTTTAATGGAACCTAAAGATCTATCC
>NW_002060950.1:3275313-3320820 GCF_000150275.1 Trichoplax adhaerens | reverse complement strand
GTACTCCTTAATTGCTTATTAGAAATAATGTAGAAATTTGAATAATTGTTAATTATGCCCTTTACAAAATTTACTTCGCATCGAAGATAATCATGGTAAATAAAGGGGAAAAAATTGTTATTGTACTTAATGTCAGACAGCACCATGTTATTATTATGCTCTTATATATTTTTGTTATTTGCTTCGAATAAATTATATCAGGTATCAGCAGACTAAAATAATTTTAACCTTTGCCCATTATTCTTCATTTCTCATTTTTCATGCGTTAAGTTAAGTTATGTAACTTTGTAATTTCATGTCATATAATTGAATTAGACTTTCTTTGAAACGTAAAATTCCTATCTAGAAGTTGTAAAGCGTTGTGGTTAGATTGGCAAATTGATTTCTCTCTGCACAGGCGAGGTCATAAATAAGAAATACGCACTTATAGTCTTGAAGCTTGATCGTCATTACCATTTTCTAAAGTTTGCTAAACGCATATATCTGTTGAGAAGGATGGTAAATCATTACCGTTTTAAAAATAATTACGTTATCATCAGAACTTATCATCTGAAGCTAAATGTTATTAATAGTTTAAAATAAAGGTTTCAATACCCCATTCTGGGGCAAGCTCACTATGTAGTACAATAGAAATTAAAGACATTTTTAAATATTTAAGATTTCCGCTATTCTAGTAATACAATGTTCTTAAAATTTGATTGCAGCCATTTATAAGAAATTTGAATATGTTAATAAATGCATACGCATATAAATATTACAAGAATACGGAAAAACATAGAAGTTTGATTTTCGAGGCAAAAACGATTTAATTGGAAATTAGCGAAAACAATTGAAATCAACTGTTTAGCCTTAATTCTATTTGAAATAGGCTTCAATCAACGAAAATGATAAAACGCAATGACTAAAATCAAAATATCTGTCTAAAAAGTTTAGTAGATAATTAAATTATCATTCTTAAGGTTTTCATATCGGAATTTCAGATATGCTGATAATTAGCTGACATTTAAGTGAGGCAGTTATTACAAGTAAAGATCTTTCTAAATCTATATGGAGTACAATAAATTGTTTTTATTGCAAAGTATTTACTCTAGTAATAGAGTATTTTAACTTTATATTAAAAGTAATTATGATTCATTTGTATATGGTAATAAAATACCATAATTTGTGGTTTTCAAGGCGGATATATGCTTTAATTGAAATTAATGAAACAAGTTAAAGCAGACTCCGTAGTTAAATAAAAATCATAAGACATATGAAAGAAAAAGTATATGGATATGCTAAAAGGAATTTGTACGTAATGCTATGTTGCGATTACGGTAATAACCTTGAATTTTTTAGCTAAAAATTTGAGAAATTGTAAATTTCCTTATGATCATTTATCTAAAGCTGATCTATAATAGGTTTATTTAATTGCAAGGTATTTATTTTACTTTTGTGGAAAGAACATTTGAAGTCTAAAGTGTAAATATTTTTATTAAATTCGATTATGGTAATAAGACACTTCAAGATTTGCGACTTTTACGGTAGGAGATTTAATTAAAGTAGTGAAACAAATCACACCAGATTTTCTCTCTTAATTCTTATTAGCAGATATTATGATGTTTTCTACAAATCACAAAATACGGAAACAAAGAAGTTGCTTAAAATATTCAACTAGGTAGGGCAATTGATTGCTTTAAACATTTAGGCTTGAAATTCATGAAGCTGAGTTTGGACGAGAAAACGATCACATGCAAAGACCTATTTGAATATAGTAGATTATTTTATTAAAGATTCTTTACTTTACTCTAATAAGGCAGTATTTCAATTTTAAATTAATAGTGGCGGCGCAAATAATTTTAGTTCCAGTAATATAGTATTCTCTACTTTAGACTGGAAGCGTGTATACGAATTTAGATTATAATAATAAAATAGATAGGGAAATTTCTGGTTATTAAAGACTATTTCAACTATAAATTAAGAATAGATCTACAAATTTTTTAAATTTTAGTAATACATTATTCTCAGCTTTAGAGTAATAGCGTATTTAAAAATTTCGAATATAGTAATGAAACAGGGAAGAAAATTATTGCTTATCGGATGAGGTGGCTTAATTGAAGATAAGGATCCATACTAGAGGAGATCTCTGTGAATTAATTTTAAAGTATATCTTAGTTGAATGATTGGAAAAGCTAGTAGGAAAATACGTTATTCAATGAGGAATATACAATCTAATTAAAATATATTTCAAAAGAAATTGCTGTATCGAACATCGAATAAATAATATCAGCTGATGTACGATACTAGAGTTCATATTGTAATCAAAGAGGATAAGAATTTACCTTTACAATTCTTAATCGAATTATTCGTTGTTATGCATTGAAAATATATTCAGTTTTATAACTTTCCTCCATTGTTAATTGTACTTCTTGAATTATAGGTAATAGAATGCTCTACAAGTTAAATCAACGAATAGAAGTCTTTGCAATATATCATTAAGTTACTATAAATTATAGTAATTTATACCAAGCTAATAATATATTACGGCTTCCGTGTTATAGAATACGGTATTCAACTTTAATCATATTTAGGATTACTGTTAGTAATCCATTTAATTTTAATTATTATGCAAACATAACATTCCAACAATGCTCATATTTCGACTTCTTCTCGTATTGTCGGTATTACAATGCAAAAAATGTCGATTGTAGGATCATGAGTTTCTTAATTATTATTAGAAGATACAAATCCAGTTATTCAATATTTCTTATCTGCTCGCCGCGATTCGCTTACTACGCTTATTATCTTATTTTAAGAGCTGAGTAAATAATCTCTGCACATGTTATGTTATTTACCTTCAGGCTATTCAAATTTATTTCTATTTAAGTAATTCATGGAATAATTAAGTTCTGCTCTCACAATTATGCTTGCCAGATCAGATAGAATGCATCAATAAAATGCGGAATTTCAGTTAATTTAAAGTATGTGATATATACCAATCACGAAATTCCAAATTTTAGAAAAATAAGGGCTTTATTGAATCTTATACAAAGATTAACTACACACAGCTTTGCTTTAGCCGAATACTACTGCTAAAGACTTCTAGAACGAACTAACAGAATAATCTAAAGTTGCATGCTTTTATACTTTTCGTAGCATTCGCAGCTACAATCCGCATGGCAACCTTTTACCTTATTTTACACATAGTTAAATTATTCTTGGTAAGACTATTCTGCTGCGGACCATCATTAATCCAATATGGATACGACTACAGTACTTACGTAGACATTATTCACACCAGCCAAAGTACAATGAATTAACCATATCCTAATATACGATTTACAGTTCTATTTTTACCTATAGCCTTATTAGTAACTCAACAGCTTACTGTATATAGTCATCTGTATTCTAGCATAGAGTCTCTACCACTACAGTCTATAGTTATAGCTACCAAATATCTCTTACGATAAATATCTACCGTACATTATACTCCATATGGCTAACAGTCTACAATCACAATACTAAGTTACATTACAAAGTATAATTAGCAACGTGATTTATGCCACCAACAATGCTTATTAAAAACTCAATAGTATTTGTTCCTGCTCTTATTTAATGTATCAATGATCAATTAAAAATTGAAATATTTTTACGGTACATTAATTTTTTAAATTACTAATAAAGATTAGTGAAGTGACACGTTCCTACGCTTAAAATTGAAAAAGGTTATTGCTTAAAGTAATTTTAAGGCAATAAATTTTCATTTTAGGTTATGGCTATTTTAATAATCCATAATCATCTAATGAATATGAAAAGCAGTCAAATATTATGTTTAGAAGTTCAATTATTCTCAACTACAAAGTCAAATCAGTTAAAATACGATAGTCTAATGAACATAAGGCTATTAAACTATTATTATCGTGACTAAACCGTAATTTTAGCCTGCCACATCTTATTACTAGTTGAAATAATACGAATGCTGTAAATAGCTTCAAGACATTAATCAAATGGAGTTAAACTATCAATTCTATAAAGAATAAGATAAAGAATCATTACTCTAAGCGGCTTTAATGAAGTTTAGAATTTTATACTTCTTAATCGGTTGACATTGCCTCATTATCTTTCGATATATACTTTTGTACTACAGTTGAATTTAAATCAGCTGTTGCAGTTGTATTTAAATCAGCAAATTCTGTTGTAGTTGAATTTGCAACTATGCCTGCGGCTGTATTAGAAACTATGATCGTATTTGAATTGGCAGCTGCAGTGGAATTGACAGTGTCGATCTGACCATTATCACTGTTTGTATAGACGCTAGGTACAACAGCTGAATTTTTGATGAAATTGAAACAGCAAGAAAAGTACAATTGTCGGATATGCTTATTGAAAATGCAATAAATGATTGGATTATAAATCGCAGTAAATGGTACCACAAATCGACTGATTCGTACAATTCCTCCAGCTATTGGATAGTTAGGATCCACCACTATCTTAGCTGGTAATGATCTTGTTATTGCCATGATAGCCAGTGATATAGCCCATGGTGTAGAAAAGGCTAAAAATATAATCGTTGTTGTTAACAACATATAGATAGTTCTCCGTTTTAACTTTTTGCTTTTGCTAGAGTCAGTTTGTCCCTGGACTGTTTTCCTTAATCGATGCAATATTAATGAATATAATGTAATAATGACTACGGTCGGTAGAGCAAACTGGAAGATAAATATTACAACAAAAATGATGGCGGTCCAATTAGTAAATTTTTCAAAGGCAACACATTGTTTTGGTATTACGTTCGTGACAGATGTTGTGATAATAAATGGGAAAGAAATAGATAAAGAAATAATCCATGCTATGAGGCATAGGAAATTAGCTTTTTTACGGGTTAATTCAGAAGTAGGCCGAAAAATTGCAAGATATCGCTCATTACTGATCATAATTAATGTTTGTATAGACGCACTGTAAGATAAATACAGTGGAAATATTGCAAAAATTTTGCAGAGTGCAAGATAGATATTTAATGGTATTCTAAACCTTGCTTCAAGCGAGTTGACGATAACATTAGATAGACTTCCTAGGCTCAATATCATATCAGAAACTGCTAGGTTGGCAAGCAGGCAATATGTTGGCTTTTTGAAAGATTTCTTAGTATAGAAACCTATAACAAGTATTATATTAGGAATAATTCCCATGCATCCAGCTATGGTTAATAAGAGTTGTATCGGGTTGGCTGGTCTCTGTCTGATATTATCTGTAGCATTGCTGAAATTTCGGCAATTGTTGCCAATGCACGATGCTAATTTACTTGCATTCATGGTAGAAGATGAAATTTTTTTGATTAGGCCAAATATGTATATTGTTTAGAACTTAAAATTAAAGATTAAGTTTTGCAATAATGAGAATTAATATTTACCTACACAATCTTATTTCAATATTAATTAAATCTTACACTGAAAACGACTTTGCCTATACCTTTAAAGAAAACAAATTTTTAGGAGGAAATTTTCATTAAGAGTTGTGACTGTCTGTTATGGTATCTTTCTATCTTGTCCACATTGACAGCTAGTATTAATTAAAATCAAATATCCGCCTTCTGATAGAAATTCAAATGAGATGATGGAAACTTGAATGTTGTCTAGGTATATATTGATATAGTGAATTTATTTTTTTAATACAACAATAGCATAAGTGCTAAAATTATATTCATATAATTAAGTTTGTCAAGTACTACAAGAATATAATAATTATCATTCTCGTAAATTCTAAATTAAGTAAAGATTCATCCTTAGCATAAAGAATTTAATGAATAGCAATGACAATATTGACATAAAAGGCATTTTATTAAAATCTCTTATAACTGGACACTTACCTTATTATTTTGAAATTGCACTGTTTAGATTGTTTAGTACTGAAAAATTTGGTAAGATACAGAAATGCGCAAGATCTTCCTATTTTGCATGAAAAATTAAAGGTTACATACTCTAAGTTCATTTTTCTAGCAATGAGGCAATTGATCATTCGATCCTAGTCTGTCAACTCATCGGAGTTGCAGTTAGTATATTCCAGTTACTGACATTTGTAAGCAATTATAATTGTTTGAGAAGTCTAAGCACCATTGTGTGCGCTGTTTGATTTAGTTACGTTTATTAGTGAGATTCATCGTGATCTATATTGTTTCAGTTAGACCGTAAGGTCAAATAATATTCAACGTCGTTTTGGATCATTTACTTGGTATCAAATAAAGAGTAACCTAGAACTAACAAATATCGGCCAGGTATTGATTATTTGTATGGAAGTAGTCCAATCAGTACATTAGTCGGAGTACCTCGAGAACTTCCCGCATCTGCGGATGAAATAGTTCACAAGCAATATCTTAAAAATACTGAACGGTCACAGCATATCATCTAATATTTAATTGTACTCGATATACAGGCCTTAGAGTAATAGAAATCTTAAGAGCGCTATTTTATTTTATTGCCTGTGAAAAATAGTGCTACGAAAGGAGTTATAAATTAATGTAATTATAATGAGCTTATAAATATTCGTTATGCCTAGGTATTGCCTTTTACTTTAAAAGTCTCGAGTAGGAAATGAACAAATAGTTTAAGCATTAAATTACGTCTGAATTCCTAGATTACTTACTTAGACTTATAAAGCAATTTTTTTAATCGTAAAAAAAGCAAGATTCTTTTTCATGTTATCTTTCGAAGCGATGTCTACTATAGAATAGCATTTCCAATAAATGTTTAGTTTATGACACTGTTATGATGTTACCTCACTGTTCGAATATCTTTAGTCATAGCTATTATAGCAATATCCTCAACTGCAATACTTGATTTAATAGTCAATGCTTTATTAGTATTGTTATTTAAAATCAATTGTTACATAATTCTTGTCGATTCTTATGCTTAGCTAATAATAAGATGATTAAAACTAATTGTCTGTATTCTCAAAGAAGTTCAAACCAAGTAATGAAAAATCGTACCTAAAATAAGCATATATTAAAATAGTGAAGTTACTTTCTTGATATAATAATCGAGTAAATTTTAAAACTATGAATATTTCAGTTAAAGCGTAAAGTATTCTAACATTCTGATATTTCTAATTTTTTAAATTCTGAATAAGGTGAAGGTTGAACCACATGTCAGGTTGCAATATCTACTTTATCAAGAACACTTTTCTTATACTAGTAGAACACACAAAGACTTAGCATCATCGTATTTTACGTAAAACACTAATCTTAAGAACTAAACTTGTTATACGATACACCGCATTTTATGTACTCTTTTACAATAGTTTAGATATCCTAGTTAGTAATGTTAACGTTGAAAGCTTCTAATGAATCAAAAGCTAATTTTACCTACCTCTACCTAATGAAGACAAAAGTATTTGCGAACATAGACATCTAATGACTAATACAAAATAGTCAAATTACAACATGTCCTATCACGCAATAGTTCCACGATAATCTACAATCTACTGTAACATAAGTAAGTTACAATTATAGTGATTTGAATTGTAAGAAGATTATTCTCGATTTCCTAAATTATCCTAACATGCAATAGATATTTCTGCTCCAATCTCAATGTTATAGTGTATACCACTGTAACGGTATCTTTCAAGTTAATAGCTACCGATGAATCGCAGCTCAAATAAATATTTCACTTTTGACTTCTCTTAAGGTTATCGGTATCTTAATTCAGTTAAGACATGGATCAGATAAAATGGCTACGTAGCGGGTTGAACCAATAGATGGGCAAATCTTCATATTAAAGCAAAGAATCAAAACAATCTCATAAATTGATGGCAATGTTCAAACGATAATAGGACGAATGTCACAAGTTTTAACGCATCGTAGCTAGCAGTAAATGTCAAATACCTTTTTTTCTCTGACTTATAAACCACCTTTACTATTAAATAGTATCAATCAAGATTTGCAACTATAGTAAAATAACTAGTCCGAGGTCCTATGTACTCTTCAAGTATTTACCGTTTGTATAACTCATCATTACTCATAACTTCTGTAATTAGCTGAAATCTTTACAGACTTATGACTTGAATGTGGTAGATGATATTATCGTATTTTACTAAGACAAGATTAAAAATTGTTTACGGCAAGTCAAATTATTGCATCTATGTTCTCCTTTATCACGGTACTATTTAACATATAAGAAAGATAACAGATATTGATCGAGTTTAAACAAGTTTATTAACTGTTGTAACGTGAAAGTTAAACGATGCAATATTTCTATAATTTACGCATCGTAATTTTTAATTTATGAACCTGTTACAATGGGAATGCATGATATGAATCGCTAAAATTGTAGGAAATCTGCTACATAATTACTAAGCACTACTGTAAAGAACATAAGAAAAAAATGACCCGCGCTATTATCCCGTAATGTTAGCTTAGAATTGAAAAAGAATACTAAATAGCAAATAACGCTTAAACTATAATTTAATTAAAATAACAAATAAGTACACGAAATACTTGAAACTTGAAACTTATTGAAGTTATTTTATTCTACTTTCGTGTTATTTTGATAAGATTGAATTATAAGCTAAACAATTAATAGCGCGATTAATTAGATATCCGTGAGTTTTAATGAAGAATTAGTAGTACGAATAAGTACTAAGAAATGGACTAATAACTGAATAAGAGTCGAATTGCAGTAATAAATTTTCAAATGAGAGTTAATTTTGTTAGATTATATAGCAGTACCGTATACTAAGGAAGAAAGATAAAGATAATAGAATAGTCATTTTAGTTGTAGATTTAACTAACGTATTATATTAGCTCTGTTAGCTCAATCATTAGGTGCTACACCTAGTACGAATACTGGAGCGTATGTCCTTGAAGACTAGACACGATTAGAAGATTAAGATCCGGTTAAAACCCAAAGCAATGAAACTTTAGTGCAAACACTGGTCTTTGCTGCTGAGTCTTTATACGTTTACTTTCCCTATTTCTAGCAATGCGGGTGTTTCATGATTAATCCAAGGCTAATTGCTCTACTGATATTATATTTGGCACTAAATCCGCAACTTTATAACCTATAGATAATACGTAGATCGGCTTCGACTGAGTTTGATTTTTATCCGACTTTATTCATTACCGAATTCGAAATATCATCCTTGATACGATTTTGATCCGGTGTTGCAGATAAATCTGGAACATTGATATGGCAGTTGTCACTTCTTGATTGAGAACTGGGTGAAATGGAAGCTTTTTTAAAAATTTAAAACAGCAAGAAATGTACAGCTGTCGTATATGCTTATTGAAAATGCAATAAACTATTGGATTGTAAACTGTAGTAAATAGCAAAATGTATCTACGGGATTATACAATTTTCGCAGCAAAAGGCTGCTTGGGATCTTTTGATATATCAGATCCTAATGTTCCAGTTATTGTTATAATAGCCAACGATAATGCCCATGGTGTAGAAATAAAAAAAATAAAGTCGTTGTGGTTAGTAACATGTAGATAGTTTTGCGCTTCAACTTTTTACTACTGCTCGACTCTGAATGTCCTTGGACAGCTTCGCTTAATCGACGCAATATCAACGACTATAATGTGGTGATTATGACAGCTGGTAGAACAAAGTGACCGACAAATAGTATAACATAAATGATGCTTGTCCAACTTGTATAGCTTTTAAAGGCAATACATCGCGTGAATAGTCTTCCAGTAGTAATAGACGTTGTAATAATAAATGGGAAGCTAATACATAGGGAAATGATCCACGCTATGAGGCATAATATTATAGCTTTTCTACGAGTTAATTCAGAATTAGGTCGAAAAATTGCAAGATATCGCTCACTGCTGATCATAGTTAATGTTTGTATTGAAGCAGTATAAGATAAGTGGACTGGGAATACTGAAAAAAGCTTACAAATCACTAGAAAGATATTTGCTGGTATTCTTGCTCTTGATGCTAGCGAAATGATAGCAAAATTAGATAGACTTGCTAGGCCTAATAACACGTCGCAAATTGCTAGATTGGCAAGTAGGCAATATGTCGGTTTATGGAAAGATCTTTTAGTATAGAAACCTATAAGAAGTATTGTATTAAGAATAATTCCTACGATTCCGGTTACGATTACTAAAAGGTTTAAAGAAGAAAATGTTTGTGGTCTGATAATAGCTGTAGCATTGCCAAAATTTCGGCAGTTGTTGGCAAAGCACGGTATAGAATAGTTTGTATTCATAGTCAATAAAGTTTGAAGAATTTTGGACTTGATCTAATAAATGTTATATAGCTAAAAAATTAAAGATTTCAGATTTAAGAAAGGATAAATTTAGTATATATTTCATCCAATCTATTATAGTGAGTATTTAATGATTCATTTTTTATCGATTAATTTATTTACCAAGTAAGTTTCTTACTGAGCTCACGAGAAAGTTTAAATAAAATTATGAAGTAGATGCCATCTTGGATGTATCTGAAAGGTAGCGTAAGGACCAGTTTTCTATGTATGACAGAAATTCAAGCCAAATAATAAACAATTGAATATCGATTTAGAATATATTTAAATTGCTTTATTAATTGTCTACTATACTGTATATTGATAGAAAATTACTTAAATGGACAATTAGCACAGATTTAAAAGGTAATTACAATATGTATTTATATATCATCATCGTTCTTACGGATTGAGGAATGCGGTATACGTGACTAAATTTAAAAAATAAATGAATCTTTACTATTACACTTATAATAATAGTAAATTAATAACAAAAGGATTAGATTTATAGGAAAGGCATCAAGTAACAGATCTTTCTGTTATTTTTAATTGGTAGGGCTGCTTAGATTGTCAGCTACTAGTTTTGTCTGCAGACAATAATGCCTTAATAGGTGGTACAAATTTGATTTTTACGGGAACTACAATAAGCATTAAAATGGTTACTTTAATAGACGAAAGGATTACCTATTTTTGTGCGACAACATCACTTTTGCTGCAAAGTCCCGCGATTTTTGACCTACATATATCACGCCCTGAACTATGTAATAAGGAACAGTATCTGGTTTATCTGCTCTATCTGGAATACCTTTGAAACAGACATGAGTGGAGCGTTTTGTATTCTATACATTAATAGATTGTCAACAACTCTCATGGATCTTCTAAGAGTTAGTGTAATTGTTTGAGCCGTGCAGCCTCAACATCATCGGTAGGTGTGCTTGTGAACGGTAATTGTTTACTTATCATTTTAGTTTCGGTTGAGATACAAGCTTTTCTCCGGTTCTGGCCCTATCTTGGTAAATGAGAATCCCGCCGCTCTCACCAACATTTCGTAACCTCGTTTGTAATGCGGAAGTTCATTTAGGTACAGATACGTTGTTGTGGTCGGTATGTAGTTGATGGCTTGTAGTTTACTATAGGTTGTGAAAACTAATTTATTTTCCAGTAGAGGCTAGTGAATTTATTAGATTCTTAAATTGTAAGAGAGTTCAAATGACAGATCGTGTTCTGATCATAGCTACCTCGTATTATACAAGCTCTAACACATTTTAAAGTAGAACAAACATTTATACAGATTTAGATCTAAGAATATAGAACAGCCAATATCATTTATTAGAATTAATATCTATGTATACGAGTATACTCTGTAGCTGCACGCGAATATAGAAGTTATTAAAGCGGTTACTTATTACGATAAAAAAATATGTTATATTATCGTTCTCGCGTAAGAAGATGGCCTGTGACGTTTCTTCTGTGTAGCTTAAGGAAGAAATTGATAGTTGTTTAGGAGAACTAATCTTACTAAATAGTTTGAGATGGAAGGAAACCTAGAAATATCTCCATAGATAGAGAAGAGGTCTTCTCTATCTCTCCATGTGTCTTTATCACTAAAATATATCTTTAATGGATGATTTCCTGCTAATTACTACGCTGATTAACTAGTATTTAACACTACGCTTCTGTGACCATCAAGAAGATGATCATTTACTTAAGGTGAATTTAATAGATAAGTCGAGGGTTCTTAATAAAAGAGCTTCTGTCTTATTCATTCCTCATATCTACATTACGTCACCTTAGGATTTATATGCTTTCAAAACCACCTATTATTTGTACTCGATCTCACAAACGTGATACTACAACAGCAATCTATTTTCCAATAATATATCAACGCATTTTTAAATTTTGTAATCATAAATAGCTCATTCAGACAAAATTAATTACAACATCAGTACATTATTGTAATTATCAGTTTATACCCTTAATCAAACATATCTTTAATAAATAATAGCACTTTTATAAATTGTGCTAACGTGAAAAGCTTACTAATATGCCAGTAAGTTATACATTTAGCAGTTTATACACCTAATCAAATGTATCATAAGTAAAATTAAATGATAATAATGTGTAATGAAATGAAAAGTGTAGAGATCAAGCTACAAAACTTTAACAAGCTTTCATTCTACTTTCGTTGCACTCCGGTCGACTTAGCAAAACTTTGACACCAAATAAAATTTGGGGAAATAATCGAACAACAATTTATTACAAAACAAAATGGAGAGAAGTATAAACCGAACAACCTTACAAATACTTAGCTTTAAGTATTAATAAAATAAGTGACAGACTTAAAAACTGTCAACGACCAAACAACCTTTCAAAAAGAAGAACGTTTTTAACTTACGACAATTCGACCCCGAAGGCCTTTAAATTCAATAAGTTCTTCAAATAAATCTTCTTCTACTCTCTCTCTAAATTTTCTAATTGCACTATCATATATAGGCTTCTTAGAGCCGTCAGAGGTATTTAAAACTAAACAATTGCTAACCAATCGCTCTCAAGATTCGTTTAGAAAACTACTTTGCACCAGTTAAGAAAACAAAAATCATTTAAAGTTCAGACACAATTTACCCTAGGATTCCCTTACAAAACACTATAAAACTAACACTAACTATAATAATACATCAAACTTCACTTCTAACATAATTTCTATCATTAATACACTATAAAAGTCTAAAAATCAACCTTTAAACATCAAGATTTAGTCATAAAAATAACATACTAACTACTTAACAATCAACACAACCTCTACCAATTTACACCTTGTTTTCTATTTTTCTAACTAAACTTTCCTAATGTGACTTTCAAGTCACGTCATAAAATTCCAAAGTTTCAAATTCATAACAAAAAGTTCAAATTTCAAAAATGAACTCTTACGATATTTTTCATAAACTAAAATCCAAAAATTAAAACAGAAAAATTATATCAGACTGTTATCTGTGACGCTATAATTATACTACAGTATTCGGTCGTTGGAACTGAATTATTTGGTGATATAGCTAATCTCGCCTCTTTAAGTTAGTAAGTGGCGTTCTCCGCAAGGATTGGCGTGCGTAGACTACCTTTTCACTAGTGGTGTGTGACACAGACATAGATTAAAACAGGAAAATTATATCGGACTGTAACAGTGTTAAATACTGTATTACAGTAGAAATATCTATGTTAGGATAATTCTGTTAGACTATCCTTATTTAGTTAACTTATAACTTGGATATACTGTGTTTTAATATAGCACTGACTTTTTATGACAGTGACACTTATACACATACTGAAATTAATAGTTATAATAGGGAATGCAAATCATCTGCTTACAGTTCGAATCATTGTGATTGTAATTCACTTATGGTAGATTGTATATTATCGTGGAAATGTTCCATGATAGGACATATCGTAATCTGATTATTCTGTATTAGTCATTACATGTCTATGTTCGTAAATACTGTTGTCTGCATTAAGGGAGCAGTAGCTAAACTTAATATCTAATTCAGTAAATGATTCCGAGGTTAATCGTATTAACTATTACTCATGAACTATTGAGGAATAGAATATAAATGCAGTACATCGTGAAATAAAAGAGAATTCTCCAACTTAGTGTTTAACGTAAAATACAAGGCGTTTAAGTCTTTGTGTAGTCTGCTAGTAGAGCAAAAGTGTTTGTGATAGTGCAGATATCGTTCCTTGATACGTGGTTCAAGGAATTGACTTATTGATCGTACATTGCGTTATCTTGTTGCAAAGCTGTTTTGTGACACGAACATAAGTCCGACCGGTTCCGGAATCCGAATCCGAAAAATTCAGTTTTTATAAAGATCACAATAATCGCTTATCAAAAAAATTTATATGACTATTGCGACTACTTTTCTGACATTAGTATCGCTGAGTATTCGCGAGTATTGACAATTGATGTTTTAGCGTCAGATTGTACGGTAACTGTACGACTACATTACAGTACTTTACCATCATGTTATAAATCCCCTTTCTCTAAGGATAGGGTTTTGCTACTAAGTCAAATTCCTTTACAATTTGAATAGACGATCAAACGCCCTTTCTTTAGATTAGGCAATTGCTCTCGGGCTACTTCTATAGTAATCTCTATATAATACCTTTTAAAATAATGAAGAAGAAAAGATGGCGACATGATGATTTGGCAGGGTAAAACTTCAAAGCACTATCACTTTCTAGGTATTTTCTATAGTAAAATAGTACTAGTTACATACTAAAAACTATAAAGTACTCTACTTTTAGTCCTTTACTACACCACAGTAAATTAACTGTTAACAACTTCTATTTCTATCTCATTTCTACCATCCTATTATCAGCTACAAGCGCATTAAACATAGCACATAACATTATCTTATCTATTCATAAGCATTCATTAATCAACAGTTACTTAATTAGTAACGGCGTACCGCGACAAGCTTGTTTTCAAATTTTATTAATTAATAATGAGAATACAGTATAATTTTCTGTAAATAGCTTCAGTTAAACTATTAAGTACCAACTTTTGCTAGAATATCAGCTACTATCTTTCTAATCCTACATTTCTTTACTGATATTAGATTACGAGTAATATCAAAAAATGCTTAAATCCCCATAATATGAAATATTAGCATGAAAATATAAATAATTATATATTATTTTGAAGTATCTATTTAGGATACTGAGAAAAATTCATAAAACGATTCTCTAGTATTGTCATAACTACAAATGAGGTTAGATAATTTATTAAAGTGTAGTTATGCAGATTGATAAATGACGGACATTGTTAATTTTGACTTGTTGTACATCATAATAGCATAGCATCATAGTAGGTTTAGACTTTAACGATATTTGCAATAAGGAAAATTTTGCGAAGATTTTTATAGATTTTCATTGATGAATCAGCGTTAGTGACCAAGTGTAATAATTTAAATCAAGGCTTTCATACTGAATAAAGTTTTAGCAAAGAAATTCTTGTTAGGCTTTTCATATAAAACTTTTTTTAATATTACTGTCAATTATTATAATTAGTACTGGAGAAGTATACTATGATTATTCACGTATAATAGTATCCAGTTATTACGAAAGGTTGATGGTAATGTTTTTTTGCTCCATAAAGTAATTTGTATTACTATTTGAATAGAAGCTTTCATTTTTCTATAGTTATCTATCTTTGTCTAGGTTGATGACTGATAAACGTTCTAAATGCGCTTTGCATCGTTAAATTAAGGATTGCTTAGTAATAGAGCGCTAGGTCAGGAAAACAGCTCAGCGCACGGTAAGTTTACATTGCTAAGTTAAGTAAGCCGTTGTAATAACTGAGAAGTGATATCGATACATAAATGAATAAACTTTTATAGAGAGTATGGTAATATGAGTGTAAAAGTGAGTAAAATTAAGCAAAAGTTTAATTAATTATGCATATAATGATATTAGATTAAATGTATATTAATAATTAATTTACAAATTGCAATGCAAATATATGTATCTATTAACAAAATTCAGAAAGATCAATCATTAAAGGAACTTAATTGAACAGCAAAAAAGCTATATATGTTATTTTGCTTTCTTATTACAGGTTTTACAATTTGAGGCTATGCGCGTATATATGAAGCCTCAAGTTGTATCACCTATAACAAGAAGATATAAAAATAGCAGGCATACTGTATAAGTTGTATTATTTAGTTCACGAAAGTAAGATGATAAGTATTTATCTTGTAACCACAGTTGAGAACATGTTATCTTTATTGTACACTACAAGAAATGGAATGCCAATTGCCTAATATTCCAATGCTGGATGTAATTAAGATAAAGTACAGTGAGACTTCAAATCTCACCCAGAAAATCGCAAGCTATATTAATAACTGTGAGATCATAGCTTTGGTAATGTAGGTTTATGGGTATTTAACAATATCAATTCAACGAAACAAATCACTTCGTCTTTTACCAATTTGCTATATAATTGCTTTAAGAAACTTCATTCGTACCGGTATAAATTGGAATATTATCGAGTCCATTAAAATTTACTATGATAGCTAAGCATTAAATTAGTTTTTTCCTGAACACAGTTAACAAAGTTACTCGTATAAGAAGTTACCATAGTACTGTATAATATTTCTACTAAATTTAATAGCTGAACTTTCGATTTTAACTTCATTCAAGATGATTTATATATTACGATTAAGCTAGTTTGTAATTAACACTTTTAATCTATCTAATCCTAAATTAGTGGTAGCTTACGTATCAACTGCTATTCACTAAGTAACTTATAGTTAGATAGATCGTAAACATTATTGACACTTAAGTGCACATCGAAAGAAATATGATAAAATGCTATATCACGCATGCCACGATAATACTCTTTCGAGAGAATAACATTTCCACACATTACTGGAACTGATGGAGTTGGTATTTCCGTGATCTAATTTTATCTAATGATATTAGAAATGATTAAAGCTAATTAAAGTGGTTATGACATCATGAAGTAAGGCACCTCGTAATTTGGAATAGTTCGTTGTGCTTGAGAAAGTAATTGTAGATTGTAGCTGGTACAATGAAATGGGGCACTTTTACTGCTCGTATTACGTGCATCAAAGACTATGGCAGGTGGCTATAAGTGATGCATTTAAAGAAGTGCTTATGCTATTCTTAACTGCTGCGTTGAGTATTGCGGAAAAGCATTTATGCCGTATTAAAATTGTATTAAATAGTTGCATTGGAATTTAAAATTCGATGATACAATTTATTTTATCAGTTTTCAATACTTTTAAAGACAAGGAGCAAGACGGATTCTTTTGCAATAGATAGCCTATGCCCTAAGCAATGATGTTTTGATGATAAATTGCCGTATAAACTATAGTATGATGCGTGAAAGATTTTCTGTATTTAAATAAATTGAAATTGTGACTTAGAAGAGTGTGAAATTTAGGGATTGAAACCCTTTCATTGCAACGCTGCTTTAATCATTTTCATGTATGAATGCAGAAAGTTACCATTTGCATATTTAAGAAAAAAAAAATTTCGCTCTTTCACTGTGCATGTTACTAGAGTAGACATTTAACATGTTTAACAGATTTCTGGCCTGAATTCAGAAAAGAACAATTGATATTTTGATATTCTCAGCTAAGCTATTGAAGTTAACATTGATTCTCCACTTGTTAGCTTATGGTCACCTTGCATGTCCGTATTATTTATTGATTTAAAGGTATTACTTTCATGACTCAATAATATCTTTGGTTCTGGATGCACATATTGTCTTTCTTTAATTAATATAAAAGGACATGAAAAAAATAATCGTCTTATGTGACCATTGAAAATGCAATACACAATTGGATTATAGACCGTCGTAAATGGTAAAGAGAGCCTGCTGATTCCTAAAATGAAACCTAAGGTAGGATTACTTTGTACATCTGATATTATATTATTTCCTGAGATTGCTATGATAGCCAGTGCGAGTGCCCATGGTGATGAAAAGATAAAAAATATAACTGTTGTCGTCATTAGCATGTAGATACTCTTACGCTTTAACATTTTACTTCTGTATGATTCATTTCGACCAGCTATGTTTTTCTTCCTTAAATGACGTAATATAAGCGAATATAATATAATCATGACAGCTGCCGGAAGGGCATATTGGAAAACAAATAAAATCATATAGATGACTGAGATCCAAATTGTGTATGAAACATACTCACGACAAAACAGTACACCTTTTCCAGACCTACGAGCCGGGGCCGAAATTATAATTATGGGGAATGAAATAATCAGCGATATAATCCAAGCTAATAGACATAAGAATTTAGCCTTTTTGGCTGTTAACTTGATTGCAGGTCGAAAGATAGCGTGGTAACGCTCTGCACTGATAAAAATTAAGGTTTGAACAGAAGCCATATAAGACCAATAAGCTGGAAATATAGCTATTACCTTGCATATAAAAGTATGAAATCCAACTGAAAGCGAAGCTCGAATAGATATTATAGGAAGTATAATATTGAAAATAGTTGTAAAGCTGAGCATTAGATCACAAATAGCTAAATTAGCTATAAGGTAATAGGTTGGTTTTTGTAATTCCTTTTTACGGGAGATGCCTATTAAGATGATAACATTGGGTATAACACCAATTAATCCTCCGATTAAGAGCATGGCTAACGTATCACTTTGCCAAGTAAATGATGTTGGGTTGCTTGCATTTCGACAGGTATTGTTGATACAGAGAGCACCGGTAAAATTCATTTTAATGTATTATCGAATATACAAATTAATGATTACTTGATGACTTTTACAGTAAAGGAATAAAAATTTATGTTGTAGCGTAAGAAGAATAATCACTACCATAAAATATATCAGTTTCCGATTGCCTTGTAATCGTTTCCTAGTGGTACCTGCAGCAAACTCTCAATGCCATTAAATCTTGAAGATTCTGCACGTGGATCTTTAAAGTAATTTCTATTAGAAGTGAGATAATATTGAATAATTCTTCAAGCAACGTTTCTTATAAGATGAAGAGGGTTCAACCTATGTTGCTTTTCCTATTCTATCGTTATACTCTGAAAGCTTCTTATAAAATGATAAACGTTACCGATAATCGTTGCGTTTTGTATTGATTAGCTGCACTAATCAAAACTTTTAAGAGGATAATTTCATTCAAAGCATAATAAACAAGCCCGTAACAATTTTTTTAACGGCAATTTATCATAGAGAATGAAAGCATTTTAACAATGGGTAATTTGGTTTGGATAACCTTATTGTTCTATGAAAACAAATAAGAGCAAAATAGTTTCTAAAGTAATAGTTGCTATAAATTGATATTTTTACGTAGATTATTGGGATAAGTTAATTACCGATTAGGTTCCGCTTCGAATGTTGAATCGCTGAAAATAAACATTGATTATTATAGGTTGTTTCTATTATCATATGCGGCTTTAAATCACGTGCAAGCATGCATAATACAGTATCAATTACTTCATTACTAGTTTTCTGTTATTATTCTTAAATTTTGCAAATTCTTTACTTATAATAACGGCTTTCAAGGTTTTGCTTTAACTTAACTGTTTTTATCAAGTAGATTATATTTATGTTATAAAGGTCATTCGGTTTGATATCTTATTTTACAACAATAGTAATCATGACTTAATTGCCCAATTTAGGATATAATAGATAATTACTGTCTATTCAGAATTTTTCAGTATTGTTTAAAGTTGTTATATATTAGTTTTCATAGAACGAAATTTGCGATACGGAAACTAAAAGTACTAGATTAGCTATCAGGCTTGCCTTTCTCAATGTCAGTCTATTAGAAAAACTTCTAATCTCAACCTCTACGATAGTTGAGAAGGAGTAAGTACATGCATCTTTAATGAGACCATGAAACCCAAATTTTATTGAGAAATAGATCTCTACATTATGTCATTATGCAAATAAAATAATCTTTAAATACGATTAATTTCTGACGTTGGCCGTAACTTATGTGTGAATATTGTTGCCAAGTTTGGTAGCTGTGTTAACAAATCTATAAATGTCATCTATAAGGTCATAAATTCTTGAAAGGGTTATTAAACAATAACTGTTACAGCTTTTTAGTAAAAGTAATTCATAGCGAGTAAAATGTAGCCGAATGACATCTACATTCACTACGAATAAAATCTTTAGAATAGTAAAATCTTGCCATCCAATCCTGACAGAACTTAGACATTTCTGTTTCGCACCTATTAAAGTAACATTTGGAAGGTATTATAGGATGTCTTGTTTTATCAAATTCGAGACAACTAATTTATTTGTCTCAGGAACTGGTCAAACTAGTTGCGGATAATCTTCGAATATTACCCATGTGAATTAAAAAAATGTTGACATAGTGTTTAGAGTTGTATATTAATTGCTATAGTAGTAATAAATAAAAGCACAAAACGAAATGATATGCTAGACATATTATATCATCATTTAATTTGAAAGATTTTGAAAATTTTGATTGCATGCGTTGACGGTTAGTATCATGCAGCTGCATGGTTATATTCCTTTAATGTAACATCTAGTAGCATTAAATATGAATCTAAGAAGTTTATTAGCGTGCTTAATTTTGTGATTGATTAGAATTAGAGAGAAAATTAGAGAAATTTTACTTTGGTTACTCATATGTTCATAGAGTGTATTTTTGATTGCTACTACATATATTTGTTAACTATTACTTCTTGGAGTATCTCAGGACATACATATAAATTCGCGATAAATTATTTTTATGCTGCGTACATACTTCCTTAGTTATGCTAAAAGGTCGTTTTAATAGTATTAATTTTATTAAATTAACACTGAAATATCTTTTAAATTTCAGTAATTTTATGGATGAAGGTAAAATAGTTCTCGTAAAATGTTAATCATATTTCTTACTTCAAATACGTACTTTTATAATATATAATAAAATCTAGATTTTAAAGTATAATTCGGCCAACCTGTTTGTATATTTACCACAAAATTTGTAGCGTAAAGTATGATTTTAGGCTTATAAACTTAGGAGTTATTATCATCTCACGGTTCCGTAGGAAGATTAGAAGATGGCTATTGACCCCATAGATTAATAAAAAAGTATGCTATTAAATGTATAGAAAAAAGAATAGCAATTTAGTCGATATTTTCCAAGAAAATAAAATTCTGCAAATCTTCTAAAATCTAAAGACCAATTAATATCGTCACAATGTTTAACGTACAGCTTTAGACAATGCGAAAAATATTTTCAAATTCCTAGATGAGTTTAAACACTGGAACGCTATATTTCTCTAGTTTTGACGCCCATAAAGACTTTCTACTTCAATTGTGTATCTTGAGAATGTAACATCTGCCGGAAGAGCATATTCAAAACACAAAAATAGGCTACAATAATGAATTATACAATCGTAAACGGCTACTACGTTAATTGCTACATAATCTCTGTTGCTGATGGACTTTAATTAACATTTAAAATATCAAACAACAAAATTGCACTGCATAAAATTGTTACTTAAGCTTATATTAATTAAAACCAATGCTTGGTCAAGGGCCGGAAATATTGAAAATGTATAATAAAGAATAGAATAAAGTTAATGAAGCAAGCATTTACTGTTAAAACTTAAATATCAATCTTAATCTAAGGCACCCCAAGGTCACTCGATAATTGTAATGTTGTGATATATACCAATCACGAAATTCCAAATTTTAGAAAAATAAGGGCTTTATTGAATCTTATACAAAGATTAACTACACAGCTCTACTCTAGCCGAATACTACTTCTAAAGACTTCTACAACGAACTAACAGAATAATCTAAAGTTGCATGCTTTTATACTTTTCGTAGCATTCGCAGCTACAATCCGCATGGCAACCTTTTACCTTATTTTACACATAGTTAAATTATTCTTAGTAAGACTATTCTACTGCGGACCATCATTAATCCAATATGGATACGACTACAGTACTTACGTAGACATTATTCACACCAGCCAAAGTACAATGAATTAACCATATCCTAATATATGATTTACAGTTCTATTTCTACCTATAGCCATATTAGTAACTCAACAGCTTACTGTATATAGTCATCTGTACTCTAGCATAGAGTCTCTACCACTACAGTCTATAGTTACAGCTACCAAATATCTCTTAGGATAAATATCTACCGTACATTATACTACACATGGCTAACAGTCTACAATCACAATACTAAGTTACATTACAAATGTCAAACATTTAATTAGTACAATTACACCCTTAAGCTATTACTATGGCAACTACCGTAGATTTACTAGCTGTTAGACAGTATTAAGCGTAGATGTCTTTTTTACGAAATTTATTTTTCCCTTAATAAAGATGTTCTGACTGATTATTTGCTATTGTTATGTGCTAGACACTGCTTAGAATGTCGTAAATTTCTTCAATGGCCACAAATATGCATTCCATCATTTCTCGTATTCGAGTTATAATATTTCTTAATGGACTTCGTAAATCTACTAATAAATTTACTGCAAGAATAGAGGTTATTACAATCAGCAAAGACATATATCTGGGCATTTCGCAAATTGACTAGGCATTTCGCGAATTGACATAATCAGCAAAGAAATATATTTGGGCATTTCGCAAATTGACCAGGCATTTTGTGAATTGACTAGGCATTTCGCGAACTGACTAGGCATTTCGCGAATTGAATAAGCATTTCGCGAATTGACTGGATTTCGTACTTGGACGGTAATAATTATATTATAAACAATTAGGTCGAAGGTTAGCGTTATTCATGATATATTAGTATAACAAATTGATATAACTTTACTATGCCAATACACTACCGCAAAAAATTATGTTGCGTAATTCTAAACAACCTCCTAGTTAAAATGAAAATGTCTACTCCAACAGCGTATTAACAAGTAATGTCCTATAATGTAGATCATTAAAAATTTTAAATTTTTACGGTGGTGTGACATTTTCTAAAATTTCTTCATTGGATAATAATTTTAAGGCCAGAAATATCAAACTGATTTGACAATAACACTTATGGAAAGAATTGCAGAATCCAGGTATTGATTAAATCCTAACCATATATACTTATAAAGTTAGACTATTAATAGCTTAATAATGGTTAAAAAAATTATAAAATGAGTAAACTTGCTATTTTTTTTTTGAAGAATTTTTTAATTGCTTGCTTGAAAAATTAATTCTTTTAAATAAATTGAAGCTAATAAGGGCTAAGTTTCGTGCATATTTATTAAAATGCGAATAATTGAATTAACAGATGCTAACCCAGTCTAGATAAGCAATATAAAAGTTGCTATCATTATTAACTATAAGGTTTTGGATGCCTTGATTACGTTAAATTACAAACGGTGGTGCTACTTGTGCCACTCAAGTTAGGTATTTCAGACATTTTCATGGATAAAGTAATAAAACGACATATTTATTAAAAAAAAATAATTTTAAAGGAGTGAAAATGATAATTTTCTTTTATTAAGACATTTTTAATATTTAAATTAGAATTTTGTAATTGTCTCCTATACAATAATTGTTAATGGAATATTTAATAGATAATTTCTATTCATCATTGAGATATAAACTGTGATTAATTACTAAGATATTGATCAATATCATAATTATTATCAAATAATTGTTTGAGTTCCACACTAAAATTCCATCTCTTTTCTCGAATATAGAATTTACATTAGCTAATCAACTTTACTTGTATTATGGTTAAATAATTCTTTTATATTTATCAATTTAGATAAATTAACGCTGCTAAATTTTCTACATTCTGAAGAGCTATTGTGGATAATCCATGTAATTATTTTTCCTAAGGAACTTTACGTTTATTCTTCCATAGAAAAATTCAAAAGTGAATTAGAATAAATTTAAAAACTTCTACTCTAAATGTAACATACAGTATAAGTGTTATGATGAAGTTACAGTTACAGAACCAATTATTAGATACGCAGTATGCTACATCTTTTAACTCTAAGGCGTACAAAAATATAGTAAAAATATGATAGATTGCGATAACTTAAAGGAGTAAGTATAAATGCATTTAATAAATACAATTTATCAGTCTTTCAATATTTAGTAATTACTCCAGTAAATTTCAAGATAAGTAACAGGCCGTTAACTATTTCTAGTAAGTGTAGATCTAATCATAAAAAATTGCATTAGACACGAGTGTAATAATATTATAATTAAAAGTATGTTATCACATTGGAATATTGGAATTGTATCAGTTACTTTCATTTCTGTTTTGTCTTTTAAAATACTACAATCATCCTATAGTAATAGATGCTATATATATATGTCACAAACCAGCTTCGTGACAAAGATAACGTAAAATAAATCTCTAAATCTCTAAAAATCTGCGGATTCAGTATACCTACTCACAAGAATTTAGACGCCTTTGATTCTACGTTAAACTCAACTAGACAATTGCGAACTACTTTATGCAACTATCTGACGGGCTTATATACCCTTCTAGCAGCAGCTAACATTCATGAGTCATCTTATAAAAATATTTAGGTGAGAACATCTACTAATTAATTTTTCACATTCGGACTACAACATATCCATTCCCAGAATCATTTCAGTGCACATTACAGCACAACATTAAATTTACTGTAACCCATATATAATTAGAGTAATTCCTATTGTAAGTAACTAGTTGTAATATATTATCACCATATTATATTCACCAAATTAAGATAGCTATTTCTTCACGATAGTTCGTACCGTGACAATATGATTATAAATTTTTAGTATATTGGATGAGACTACAAAAATATATCACAGTTTGTTTAGAAATTAGCTCAGCACTAATTAATTAGTACTATATGCGTTCTTATTTTTATGTAGACATATGTCAATCATTGCTATCGCGGTTTCATTGAAATCAGCTTAGGATAATGTTTAAAATCCTTTTTATTAGATAATACATGGTATGATGGTAGTACTTTTGGTTTATAATGAATCTATTTTAAAGTTTCTAAATATGCATTCCATTATTATACACAGAATTTTATGCTAAGACAACATTCCATTATTGATATAGCTCTTGTATTGACATCAAACGATTGTAGACAGTTATCTGAATCGAGAAAATAGTCTAAAAATTAGGTTTCAAGGTCGTTTTAAATTTTAATACTGCTGTCTGCTTACGAAATTAGTCTACTGTAAGGTTGAAAACTATCAATATTTAATTAGATTACAAAATCTGATGTGTCAATTAAAGTTAACTAAGGCTTACGACTACTTTTACTAGAAGAAATATGTTCACATAAAGGTGCTTGGACAAAACTGTCATACAGAATGTAGTAACTTTCATTTGGTCTGGTATTTTAAATTTAGTAATAAGCATAGTGAAGATAGACTTTTGTTACACATTTATGATTTGTCAAGTAGATAAGTCATGATTTATATAAAAACTGAGGCATTACAGTCAGAAATTTTCAATGGAAGAAAGTAAATTTAGATTCTCAAACGTTTTACTCAATAGTTTGTCCCGTATAAAACAAAGCTTTATTTAAGTAAAAGTAATGCAAGTATCATATAACATTATATTACTCGAAAAAAGTATAAAATGATGCCGCTGTATTAAATACGAATAAAAATAAAAAGATTTTTTTCAGTTGATACCAAATTCATCTCTTAGAAATTGCAGTTAACTCATTTAGAGTACTCTGAAAAGTCAATGATCAACTACTAATAAACTAGCTCTGTAATTGTAGGTAGTCATTATGACAATAATATTCTTCCACATGAAGTATAATAACTAAATCTAGTATATTAGCAGGACTATTATAGAGAAATTATATGACGAATGCTTCCCTAGGGATTTATATCAAATTTAACAAATTTTAAATCGCTACATTAGATTACGAGTACGATTATTATGATTCAGATATATTGCTGTCGTGGAAATAGTATTTACCTGGCCTGTAGCTCAATTTTTTACTAAGTAGAAGATTCATATTTTACTAATTTATTTGCCATCGCGAGGAGAATAATGAATAACGACCGCATTCAATTTTGGCGTCTCTCTATCTTGATTTCATGAGAGTTATTACTTTATTAGGCCATTTCGCAAATTGCTATACAATTAAATTATACTATACTAATCAGTTATGCAGTAATTCAAATAATCAGATTCTAGAAGGTAGTAAACAGTATATTAGTAATCTTCGTGTTTTTTCACACTCTTATTTTTATCCATAGTAGATGAGATAAAGATCTTATTAATTTAAAAATGCACAATAAATTATCCTCCAAACTTTCAATTTTTATAAATTATAAAATTTTATGTTTAGATGACTTGAAAATTTTTCGTCTTCAAAATAATGTTATTTAGTGGAATTTTACTCCTTGAATTATGATTCAGTTTTAGATATTATTTTAATCAATACAGTCAGAAATTAATGTATTACCATGATGCAACTGTAACAAATGTGCATCGGAATCTACTATTCTTCCGGTCGTACATATTCGAATAGCTAGAATCCTTACGTGGTATTTGATACATTCTGATTTATCGGTTTTTCCGACATCTAGGATGAGTTAAACAGTAGTGTATCACTGTACGAACCACCGTGAAGAGTAAGTGACTAAATTTAGAGGTTAACATTTATATATGGAGATAGCTAATAATAACTTACAGTCCGAACTACGGTAGTTATTATTTTGTTGCAGTACATTATACTGTACTGTAGCCAGAGCTCTAATACGGTAAGTAATGTTAATTGATTACAGTGTTATGTCTTATAACGCTTGTGATGAATATCCTGAAGATATTCAATTATGAATGATACTATAAATAATTCTGTGTATAGACATACTTTAATCTAACTATCTACAATCATTCACTAACATATCTAAGATTATAAATAATTTCTGTATTAATTTAGCTTTCCAATATTAACTAAATTTCATGAACTGTTATGGCTCATTGTTACAAACCAGATTCGCGACAAATATAACGTAAACAAATTTCTAAATTACTATAGTTTACGGGATTCAGTATCCCTTAACTACTTCACAAGAATTTAGACGCCTTTGCTTCTACGTTAAAACAACTATATAATTATTCTTTTATTCTACTATCTGCCGAGCTTAAATACACTTCGGCAGCAGCTATCATGTATGAGTCATAACAGTTCATGAAATATAGCTCATATCGGATAGCTAAATTAATACAGACAGTATTCATAATTTTGGACATATACTAAACGATTCTAGAACATTAGACTACAGTATATCCACACATAGAATTATTTATAGTATCATCTACAATTGAATATCTTCAGAATATTCACCACAAGCGTTACAAGACATAGCACTATCATCAATTAATATTAGTTACCTTATGAGAACTCTTACTACAATACAGTATAATTTACTGTAACAAAATAATAATAATTACCATAGCTCTTACTGTATTAGTTATCTCTATATATAAATATTAAACACTAAATTTAGTCATGTACTCTTCTTGGTGATTCGTAACGTGACGCTCATACAAGACAGCTTGGATAAATGAACTTCCTGAATTTCGTCATGATTTAATCAGCACTTTTCCTGATATTAAGGCGAAAGCATTCGATATCACCCATGGTGCAAAAAAGCTAATGAAGGAGACGTTGTCAACGATAGCATATAGATCGCTTGACGCTTGAGCTGAAAATTCTTTTAGATTGAATTTGTCCAACCATAGCTTTCCTACTTAATTTGAATAGTATCAAGGAATATAGCATAATCATTTTCTCGCTTGGAATAGCAAATTGAAAAATGAAGAGTAAATTACTAGTGATGATTGTCCATGCATCATAAGTTGAAATCCAATGCATAAATGTGGAGGTTTATTCAGATTCGTCGAAGTTATAATAAACGGAAACGATATGATAAGTAAGATTGACCAAAGAAAAATACGTAGTTGCTTTGCCTTTTCTGTTGCTTAACAGTTTAGCAGGTCTGAAGATGGTGTGATGTCGCTTGAGACTGACAATAATGAGGCTTGAATAGAAGCTGAGCAAGCCCAAGTTCTTAGAAATATAGTGAAAATTTTGCACAATATTTTGTGAATATTGGAAGGTTAATTGCTTTGGACAGCAATTGTCAAAGCTGGATTGTTTATAATTGTTATGCTCAGAAGAATATTGCAGAGAGCGAAATTATCAATAAGGTATTAGATCGATTTATGCAAGGATTTCTTACGGTAGATATCCCATATCATGATAATGCTTGTTAAAATTCCGATGACTTCGCTAACGTACTAGCAGTAAGTAATCCGGTTATTTTAATTATGATTTAAAGCTGAATTTCAGAATTAGAACTTCGTCAAGTTCGATATACTAATATTATTGCCTGTACTTAATACTTAGTTAGTACGTTAAGGAAATTATACATGTAGCTATAATAAAGGACTAAAAGCAGTCGTTTATAGCATTTAGTATGTAACTATTTTAATTTATTACAGAAAATACCTAGAAAAAGGTAGTATATTTTAGATTTACCCTGCCAAATCTTTATGTCACCATCTTTTCTTCTCCATTAATTTACAAGGTATTATAAAGATTACTATAGGAATAACTTAAAAGCAATCGCCTAGTCTACAGAAAGGGCCTTTGATAATATATTGAGATTATAAACGAATTCGACTTAGTAACAAAACCCTATCCGTAGAGGAAGGGTATTTATAACATGACAGTAAAGTACTGTAATGTTGGCTATAATCGTACAGTTACCGTATAACTTCACGCTAAAACATCAACTGTCAACACCAATGTCAAAAAAGTGGTCATAGTTGTTATATAAAATTTTTTGATAAGCGATTTGCTGTGATCTTTATAAAATTCGAATTTTTAGGATTTGGATTCCGGATTCGGTCGGATTTATGTCCGATATAATTTTAATTTTAATTTTTTTTAATGTTTGAATTTTAATTTTTGAAAAATATTATAGGAGTTGACTTTTGAAATTTGAACTTTTTGTTGTGAATTTGAAACTTTGAAATTTTATGAAGTGACATGAAAGCTACATTAGGGAAGTTTAGTTGAGAAGAAAGAAGATAAGATTGCAAATAGTAGAGGTTGTGTTGATTGTGCGATTGTTAAGTAGTTAGACCGTTATTTTTATGACTAAATCTTGATGTTTAAGGTTAATTTTAGACTATTGTAACGTATAATGATTGAAAATTTATTTAGAAGTGAAGCTTGAAGTATTTTATTGTTAGTTTGATGGGTTTATGGTGTTTTGTAAGTGAATCATGAGGTAATTTGTGTCTAAGCTTTGAATGATTTTTGTTTTCTTAGGTGATGCAAAGTAATTTTCTAAAATGGATCTTAAAAGTGATTGGTTGATAAATATTTAATTTTAAGTATCACTGAGGGCTCTCTGCGAAGCCTTTAAATAATAGTGCAATCTGAAAATTTAAATTAGAGAGCAAAAGAAGATTTTTTTTGAAGAGCTTGTTAAATTTTAAAAGCCATAGGAGTCGAACTGTTGTAAGTTAAAGCGTTGTTGATTTTGCTAGGTTGTTTGGTTGTTGACAGTTTCAGTTTTTTCGTTGTTTTTTATTTGTATACTTATAATACTTAAATTTAAGTCTTTGGAAATTGTTTGATCTGACTCTCTCACTTTTTCATAATAAATTGTTGATCGGTTGTTTCTCCAATTTTATTTGTTGTCAAAGTTTTGTTAAGTCGACCGGAGTGCAAAGAAAACAGAATCAAAGTTTGTTAGAAGTTTAGTAGCTTGGTTTCTACACTTTTCATTTAATTACATAGCGATATTAGAAGTCAATATACCTTTACTATGATCTAAATTGACTAAAATGAATACATTTGTGTTGAAGGAACGAAATTGCTTTGGACATATAATATGAAAACGACGATCCCTCGTGGAAAACTCAGCTTCTCCATATAAAATATCCTAGAAAATAAGTATATTAACTACGCATCGAGACTGATTTTGAAGTTTTCAGAACTTTAAATCATATTTAACCGTTAAATTATTATTAGTAATTGACAATCTGTAAACAGGAAATAATCGATTTGTATGGAAGCTTCTTTAATTCAGAAGAAGCTACGTGTTAATGGTGCTTTCTTTTGCCATTGTGGTATGCTGACATAATGGTTATTAGCCTAGACCATAATAAACTTAGAATTAAACATTAGATACCTTAGCAGGTTAGTAGAGGCTAAGGAAATTTTTTCATCGTATATTTCAGATTTTTGCCATCTGAGATTGTTCCGCATTTATAATTTTGTTTAATGACATGACATGACATGCAATAGTTACGCTAAGTATCGCTAATAGTTGTCAACATTTTATGGCCAAATTCGTTCTTATAGTAAATTCGTTACTTGCTATAAGAAAGGGTTTTACATCATTTTCCTATTTATAAATAAAAATAGGCTTGGAATGAATCAAGTACATAAAAAGAATTGAATGAAATGGCGAAAAAAATTTATAATCGATAAATTTTTTCGCATAAATTAAAGTAATCTTGTACAGTATAAATGAGCTATGGCTAACACAGGCAGTCTTACTTCGTTTCGATATAAATTATTTTGTCGTCAATGCTTCTACAGTTATTAGAATAATTAAAAATTCTTGCATTTAAATTCAAAATCTTCTGCTTAAATTGAAATTAATTGATGCTTAACTTTTGACAAAATCTTGAGAATATTGCAGCCATGCAAACTTCCATTCCATAATTTTTCAATATTAAATTATAGCTCTTTTAATAATATATCAATCAAAGCAAATTTCAGAGATATTGCTTACATACCTTAGAATCTTACGACAGGTCTCGATTTTGGTACTTTTGCTTTGTATTGCAATTAGATCTTCATCGGGATTAATTATAGATGCTAATTTCGTAAAGCATTTATAATCACTTCGCGTTGACAATCATATTCGTGGTTGCTTTTGTCTTATCCTATCGCATGATGCGGTAGTCAGTCAAATTTTGTCGTTTATGTAGAATTATTAGAACAATGATGGATGTAATTCTAAATTATGTTACTATATAATCTGTTTATTATTTCCACTTTAATATCGGCGATTCATCTATTTTGATATTGTTGGCAGATGCAAGTGAACGCGGCTTCAATGAAGACTATCGAATGTTTAATGCGATTTTGACATGATTTGTAATTTTTATAATCATGTATAAGTTACAATAAAAATCCGTCAAGGGCAAAAAAGGCTTTAGGGACTGATTTCATCTTGAATTTCAATGTCCTGTTATAGAAACTCAAATGCGGTGAACAACTAAAAATTTTGGCGAAATATTGAAAATTTTTAACTTATCTGTGTTCTAAGATTATGCTATCAATACTGTTAGAACCGTAACTGATGTAATT
Organism: Trichoplax adhaerens; assembly: GCF_000150275.1. Lineage (NCBI taxonomy): Eukaryota > Metazoa > Placozoa > Uniplacotomia > Trichoplacea > Trichoplacidae > Trichoplax > Trichoplax adhaerens. The sequence goes on along the minus strand of NW_002060950.1, from coordinate 3,289,724 downwards.
TCTCTGAATTTATAACATTAAATATTGTGTATTTAGAAGAAACTACTACGTAAAGTGACATGACTTATCTAAATCTTAGAATTAAAGTTAACAAAAATTTCATTCAATTTAGTATCCGCAGCTTTCAGCTAGAAGTCAGCCATTATTATTTCCTCTATACAGACATCTCTTTCCCCTTAAACAAAATATGAAGAAATTAGAGCGTCGATCAAGATCTGGTAGAAATGTAGATAAATATCAAGCCAGCTGCGTCCCAAACTTAGTAACTACTATTAGCGTCAAATCTTCAGATTTAGTAAAAAGGCCGGTATTCAATTCTTTTAAATGATTATAACAGTGTTATATACTGTATTAGAGTAGAAATATCTATGTTATGATAATTCTGTTAGCTTATTCTTATTTAGTTAACTTCTATTTTGGATATACTGTGTTTTAATATAGCACTGACTTTTTATGACAGTGACACTTATACTCATACTGAAATTAATAGTTATAATAGGGAATGCAAATCATCTACTTACAGTTCGAATCATTGTGATTGTAATTTACTTATGGTAGATTGTAAATTATCATGGAAATGTTCCGTGATAGGACATATCGTAATCTGACTATTCTGTATTAGTCATTACATGTCTATATTCGTAAATACTGTTGTCTGCATTAAGGGAGCAGTAGCTAAAATTAATATCTAATTCAGTAAATGATTCTAATGTTAATTGTATGACTCATAAACTATTGAGGAATAGTATATAAATGCAGTATATCGTGAAATAAAGTGAATTCTCAAACTTAGTGTTTAACGTAAAATACGAGGCGTCTAAGTCTTTGTGTAGTCTGCTAGTAGAGCAAAAGTGTTCGTGATAGTGCAGATATCGTTCCTTGATACGTGGTTCAAGGAATTGACTTATTGATCGTACATTACGTTATCTTATTGCAAAGCTGTTTTGTGACAATGATTAATAATAAATCCAAAATAATAGGAAGATAAAGCTACTGATTGCTATATCTTCTTTGGTGTCAAATTTTTTCCTATCTGCAATTATTATGTAGACAATCAATGGGTGATAGTAATTATTTAAATCACCTTTCAGTGTTTATTTTTGTTTCTTTAATGGAAGTGATAGTTAATAAATATCAATGATTTAGGTTATTTTTGTAGCTTAAGAGCGATTTCAATCCTAAATGTTAAGATATCTCGGACAAATAAACAAGTGTAAAATTTGAAGCTATTAGAGGATAACTATAATATTAACTTAATACAATCCATTCTTAGCACCAATAGCAGAGCGCATGTAGGGCTATATCGCATTCGCTCAAACAAACAAAATGAGAATTTTATTTCACTAAAATGGTTCATTTTTAGCACATGAATAAATTAAGAACAGTATGTAAAGATAATAACTAAAGCTGAAACTACTTATTTGTCACTTTAAAATTTAAATGATAGATAAAATAAATACCTCAGTTAAATTCTAAATGATTAATAATCTGCTCTTGCTGTATCTTTCAAGGCTGCTTGTAATACAGTGTTTTCTCATTGCTAAAGTTAAATACATTTTATATATGACAGAAATGCTATTCACATAATTGATAGTAAAAGTAGGGTAAGTAAAGGAAATACATGTTATAGGAAGGTATAACTACTGAAATTAATTATCGTCAATTTTTGTAACAAGTCCAATTATAGCATTTATACAGCGAACATTATCAATGGGTATTCTGTGTTAAACTAAACACTTAAACGCCGGCCTTAGTTTTGTAGATGTTGATACTTATGAATCGCGCATTCATAATAGTGACAAGAATACAGACATAGAATTTTTTAGATCAAGTGATACATTGCAAAATTGTAAACGCGATACCGTGGCACTTAATTTTTACTCAGTGCTAGGTAATAGATCAAAAATATGAAAGACGAAATTTCGATCTATATATCACGGAATTGTTGCTAAAGTATCTTGCTTGGATAATGATTGGGAATGAGCTGTTAGCACTACTGGTGTTGAATCTTTATTATTCATATTGTTAGAGTCTTGCTGTGCTACTGGAAGAACAGCAAAGTATTTACTTCTGGCAAATAATTTACAAGTTGGAATGAATAACTGCCGAATTTGGTTATTAAATATACAATATATCACAGGATTATACAATGTTGTGAAGGGAAGCATTAATATACTGAGGCGAATTATCGATCGAATTGTTGGATTATTTGTGCTTGAAATGATTTGTGAGGTTATTTTGCCTGTAATTGCTACAATTGCTAAAGTTAGTGCCCAAGGTGTTGCTAATGCTAGAAACGTAAATGTTGTTATTAATAGCATATAGATAGTTCTACGTTTAAGCTTTTTACTTTTTCTTGATTCAATTTGTCCAACGATGCTTCCTCTACTCAATTGGCGAAGTATTAATGAATATAGTACAGTCATAACGACAGCTGGAAGGGCAAACTGGAAAATAAATAAGACAAGGTTAATCACCGTTGTCCAATAAGTGTATTTTCCATTATTAATACAAAATCGCAATTTTGGTCTTCTGATTGATGCATCGATAGCAGGAGGAATTGAAACTATTAATGATATTCCCCATGCTATGAGGCATAACCATTTTACTCTTCTGGTTGTTAATACTTTGGTCGGACGAAATATAGCTTGATATCGTTCGGCGCTAATTATAACTAAGGTTTGTATAGAAGCAGTATAAGACCAAGTATTTGGTAGGATAACGATTATTTTACATAATAATAAATGAATCTTTCTAGATATTCCAATTTGATAATCGATTAATGCTAATATGACATTTAATATTGTTCCTATTCCGAGCATAATATCGCTTGCAGCTAAGTTAGCAATTAAATAATAAGTGGGTTTATGCAATGATGATTTTAGGTAGATACCAGCTATGATAATAATGTTGGGAATAATTCCAATTGAACCACCGATCATTAAAGTAGTCGCAGTTGAGAATCCTAATGGTGAAGCAAGATTGCTAGAAGCGTTTCTACAGAGGCTGCTAGTACATAATGTGATATTCATAATGATCCAAATTTAAACTTAGAGAGATATTACTTTTCGTTGTTAAATTCCGTAACTATCATACGTTGAAAAATCTTTAAATTTCCTTAAGTTTTGGTTGACTTTCTTGAACTGCACATAATACAACTTAATGATGCTTTTTATATGGATGAAAAACGAATACAGTATCAATATGATATTGTACAAATCAACCCGAGAGTTTTGTCTTCAGTTGGATTAATTTATGATATCAAAGAATCAGATTTTGTCTCAATTAAAAACAACAAATGTCTAGTACATTTATTGCTAATAAATTTGTGTCCTCCCACCAATTCAAAAGCAAACAGTGCCATAAAATTTTAAATAATAGCTAAAAGATTTAATCTGTTCTTAATATTTTCTACTATTGAAAATAAAGTTTCTGCCTTGACGCTTGATATTGAATTAGATGACTCAATGGATGATATATTCTGAATTGAATATTGACGTTAGCTTTCATGTTAAATGAAGCTTTAAACGATATAGAGGTAATTGATTGTAGTAAACAAGCAAGATGACAATATTAATAGAAAATTTTGCATGAATAAAATTTAAACTAAGTTGTCGAATTATTGTAGAATTAGAAGTTTTTTCTTAAATTGAATTTTGGTTGAAGATTAATATCTTGTATTAATATATCTTAGCTCCAGTCTGATAAATTGTAAGTATTAATTGTATAGAAATTAGCGAAATTACTTGATTTTCGTTTCTAGTATGAGCCAAACAATAATTTCAATAATTATAAGTAAAAGTCATTATTTGTTATTAAATAACATGACATATAACGAGACTAAATCGTATCATAAATCCAAAAAATTATAACTTGTCAGTAGTTGTCATGAATACAAGTTATTATCGCAGCCATGACACATTGCAAAATGTTATAGTAATGGCTTTGCAAATAATGCGTCACCGTTTGAAGCGCTTTCAGAAATTATTAATTCTGTTCTTGTGCGATGCAATGCTCCTTTTTAGTATAATAAGTAGTATACTAAGCTGAAACATCTCATTAGTAAGTAAACAGGAGTTGTCGTATCAAATTGTATCTCCTAAACTTTTGTAAAAAATTTTATATCCCGTGAACCATCTCCAATTATTCATATCAAGGAGTAGAATTTAAATTTCTTTTAAGTATAGTTTGAATTAGGAAGCTAAATTTGTAATTGGATACCAACACAGAATTTGTAAAATTAAGCCGAGGAATAATTATTGTTCAGATATTTTACTTCATTTTACTATTGTACTATATTTAAAATTGAAGTTTGAATTTCTATTCTTGCTATACCATTCTTATCCCTATATTTCAGTGCTCTCTATGCCTAATAATAATCTAGGAACACGAAATAAACGGTAGTTATTAATGCTTTTAATTTAGCATCAGCTATTTTTGACGTCAAACTTTATTTTATAAGTCATTATCGAAATTTAAAACAATGTCTATATCTGTTATGCTTTCTACATTTAAATCTGTCTTAGATTCGATAATATTTGTATTGCTAGGTTACACTGAAATCAAGTTAATTGGAAAAAATTAAAGATTAGTTTTCAATATAATGATTAACAATCGTTAAAATGAATGAAAATTCTATGTCTATTGTCTGAAACTACGGTAAAAATAGCTGACAATCTGTAGTTATAATAAATTATATTTCGAAAGTTCATAGTAAAATTCAAGCTGAAATCTGAATTTATACGTAAAAATCCTAACTTTATTCTCACGTAATGAAATTCATTTAAATAAATCTTAAACTCTCTTTAGCTATAATAAACAATATCCATCTACCTAGACATAAACTCAAGATTCCTTGAGCTATCATTATAAATTGCTCAAATTTGTAAAGTGTAATGTAAATCAGGCGTCAGCACATATATTTGGCAAGATGGTTTAATTGCCTTTCAAGTGGCAAAAATTTAGGTTTACTTTGCTGCTAATTTGCCATTGCATATTTGTGCACATAGCAAACGAAGTAGTAATGAAATTTGAATGCTCTATTCATACGCAAGTAAATAATTTATAAGAGATTAGATTCAATAATCTGGTTATAAGGTATGATACATTAGTGGCTCGATCTTAATCAAACATTACTATTACTGCGCTTTATTTCTTGCCTACGAACGCAACCCGTAAAGCGTTCATATTGTAACGTACACTGTTTTTAATAAAATTACGAAACTGCTTTCGATTAATGATAAGATCTTTGTTGGATTGATAATTGATAAGGTTTCTATTGAAGATATTTAAAAGTAAAAGTCTTGTCTTTTTAAATATCGTTGTTATAGCGATATTCACTATTATATCAATAAAATGCAGCTGTTTCGTCATTATTTTGTTTAAGCCTAGTAAACAAACTTTATTTTGAATTTTAGACCTGAACATGATTATTTAATTAAAAATTAATTATCATTGCAGTGAAATTAATTTAATGCATAGTAAAAGCAATTAATTTAAAATATCTAATGGAATAAAATACCGTAATAGTATTGAAAGCAAACGTGGAATGCTTTAAAAGTCGATCTTGATGGAAATACTGTAGCCGACTTTGAATTATGTCTGATAGCATTAAATTTAGAGTGGATTTATATCCTTGCTGGAAAGTGTCGTCTTTATTAGTTATCGGAGGCAATTAAGAGACGATAGGAAAAGCAAAAACTTATTAAAATTTGCATAGCCAGCAACATAAAACTAATTTGATGTACAACAAGAAATCCGATATTATAGGAGACTAATAAACAACTGAAATCATGTTTAGCCCATTTTCGATGCTTGTCAATACTCGCTTCTGCCATTCAACACTAAACTCTAAGGAAAGGTCTAAATCTTAAGGATAACAGAGTTCTTACCTTACATAAACACTTTTACGTAACTTAATGTAAGATTTTGGCATGCGGTGTGTCGCTCTGACTCGTTACCAAAGCCTCAATTTTACAAATATTACCCAATTTTGTGATATATTTTAATTTAGCCGTTACTGCTCATGCATTACAACTTATTCTTATCACTACCGTCTACAGAACCTTAATTAATCTCATTTGATCTGTGTAAAGCGTCTTTAATTTCGCTTGGATACTCTAGCTTTCATGAATCTTTATCGGAATAAGAGTCGTGATCTTTGCTTCCGGAGTTTCTGGGAACTAGTATCCTATAACAATTTATAGAAATTCAGACGCCGTTTCTTTAACGTTACGATACTAGAGAATTAATTTATTTGTCAATCTACCAGAATCGATACTATAAGTGATCACAGTCGTTCAAACATTCTAACAATTGCTCTTAGTTCAGCAGCTGAACTAATACGATAGCATTCGTGGAAGTAGACATTTACTCAGTAACTTTTCAGACAGTTAGACTACGGTCGATCTATTCACAAAGCCATTTAAATATAACCAACTATTTGCTATCAATCCAACTTATAATTACTAAGACCATACTATACTCTATTGATCTTAGTTACTATATTAAATTCTTATTGAGCTCAACGAATAATTTGCTGTAGTGAATTATAATTAAAAGATTTCTCCTGCGAGTATTTAATTGCTATCACTGTATACGAATGTTAAATTCACTAAATTTTGACCATCTATTTTTCACGATAGTTTATAGTGTGACATTGACAACATCTAAAATTAACTCTATCATTTGCTACATAACCTTTTGGAACGTAATTATTACCTGGTAGACAAACGGTGAACAAGTCACTAACTAGGGGCGTTGTATTGTAGATTGATCTTAACTAAGTTTAGAATGTATCTAATCTTAAATGGAGGAGATGAATCATAGTTACTTATATTAATGTGCGTTGATGTTCTAGTAATATATGTACTTACGGAATCCACAATTAATTCGATTTCTAGTCCGATCTAAAGCATACCTACTAAATCTAGTATTGAGATACAGTAATTAATAATGACTAGATCTTCAGATCCGTCAAAGTATTCAATTCATTTCGTTAGAAAAATTAGAAGTCACCTTTTGGTCAATGAAAAAACAAAAATAAATCATAACGATATGCCTCCAGCAAGTAATATGATCAAAACTAATCAAAAACTCTTCGATCTTCCCAACAAAAACGCTAATCTGTATTTTTCGGAAAAAACGTTATTATTTTTTTGGGCTTTCATGGAACTTGACCAGTTGATTGCTGCTAAATATTAAGTAGTCTAAATTAAAAATCAAATTCAAAAGGTAGACTATTCCTAAAAATTATTGAATACAATTTAAAATCAAGTGGCATGTTGCTCGCCTTAAGGATTCAATTAATTATGTATAAGAATTGTTTGGATTTATTATTTGTAGCATCTACTAATAATAAAGGGCTAGAATTAATTTTAAATATTAAATCTTTGCGATGGCCGAGTGTTACCGTCCACTAGTAACAAAGTATGTCCACACACTAACGCTAATAAAGAACATCTCCTACTAACTCTAAGAGACATGATTTGCTATAGTACCACGTGCAATAGTCCCAACGACCGAATACTACTATAGCTGTAGCACTACAATCAGTGAACAAGGTGATAAAAGAATTATTTCTATATTTGTTACTTAAGAGAACTTACACAAATTAAAATTATTAGTTCAACCAGCAAGCTACCTCTACTATCTCTACTAGCTATCGAACTATGTTCAACTAGACTAGACTAGACTGACGTACGCCCTAACTGAAGAGCTCAATCTTCAGACACCGGTCTTTTATGTTCTCGTGGAAGATCAGGTGCGAAAACAACAAAAACACCCTTCTAAAAGTATATATGCATCATAATAAGATATATCACTAAGGTTTCAGTAAGGAAAATTAATTACTAACATGTATTGTTAGCAGCTAACAGTAGACTAATAAAGTGTTAAGCTTTTATCACAAACATGACGGTCTAACACCTTAAACATTTGATCAACAACAACATTAACAGTATATTATTTAATCAAGTTAATCCTAATCTACACAAGCTATAACAAATTAATATCAAAACGAGCAGTGTATCGTAACACCGAGTGATAGTCTTTTACTATTACTATAGGTTCGTGACCTCTAACTCTTAATCTGAGATATTGAAGTTAAGCAAATCCTTATGAAATGCTATAAACCGTCACAACCGAGAGAGTAGCTTAAAACCTACGTTTATTATTCCGCCTGTCCGTGAGAGTGAATTCAATTTGCACCTCTCATATAATTAATCGAAAACGGCTAAGATAAAACAGTGTAAGACAGTGTAATATTGTATTCTAAGTTGATGATATATTTAGTAATGTCTACCGTAGGTGTTGTGTTCAACATGTGATAGATATACTCGTTAGAAGCTTAAGTATTAAATATAGCTAGCTTAGTAGCTGTAATCCTTTTGAAGAGGAGCGCTACAGTGCTCACATGAGAGCTTCACATGAAAGGTGTAAACTAGCCTGTATTCGAGATGCTAATACTGAAGTGTGTAGTAAGTAAGGTGCTAAGACTGTAAACGCGGAAAGGTATATAAGCGAGTAGTTTAGTATAGTAAGTTAGTTCTTTCCCGTTAGAGGTTCTCAGCTAATTGATTACGTTGTATCTTCGTAAAGGAGGTTTTGTTCAATAAATCTTAATTTACTAAAGTTTTTTGAAGATTCTTGATCTATCAACCTCACAAACAGACTTCGATTATTTTTACAAGCAATCATTTCCATACGAAATCATATAGCATAAGCTTACATCCTATAGTCAAGGTATTAATCTAATGCTGTTAAAAGCCCAAAATCAGCAGTTTAGCTTGAGTAAAATAAATTATAACCTTAATTTATAATAAGATGCACTTCTAAAAAAGGCTCGAGTTATTAGTGATGGGACTACTCCTTGAATAGTGTTGCAATTATCACTCTACGTATAATACATATCAAATTATAGCTACTCGTATCTAGCGACGTGATACATACCAAGGAACATATTAATATCATAACCACATTAGTAATACAGGAGGTCTTCTTTTACCTTGTAAACTTTTATTGTTCTTTTACTAATATTGTATAGCTATGGTATACAACATCAGAGACTACAACGTTAGGTGCTGCTAGTCAAGTAACTGTACCATACTTTGTAAATATTTCTCTAGTTGTTTGGCGTAACAAAGTCTTCAAAAGTGAGTAATAGAAGATGTGTCGATAAAAATTAAATCATTTTTGTTTTTTCTCCTAATTTGCCTATTTACGGTATGTTTTAATACCGTAGTTTTTTTTAAATTTACTAACAGATTATAATTTAGTGATTAGTCTAAGAAATTCGTACATTAGTATTTTTAAATATTAATTAATTATCGCTATATCTTTACATAATTTCTCCATTTGGACTATATATTCGGACAAAATATCAATTATCACAATATCTTAACTTAACGTATCTATTTTTACTAAATTTTAATTCTAAATATCAATCATCACAATATTTAGTATAAGATGTCTATTGTCATTATATTGTCATTATATTTTAATATAATTTAATTTAATTTTCTCGCCATGGCAATTATAATACCTTGACAATCACGCTTAATAGCAACACTTCAATAAATATTATTTTTTTATGTTGGATTGGTTGCATCTGACTTCGTAACCTTAAGTGCTAACAGGGCAAAATTTGTGCTCGAATCCGCATTGACTGTGTGTGATACTGTCAAAAATTGCTTATCCACAAAATCGCAAGAATTTATACGAGGATAAGTAACCGAAGTATTAGTCTTTGCTGCAGCTAACGAGTGTGAAAAGGAAAATAATATTAGGTTGTAGCTTGTAAAGTAGACTAGGCAAAGCGTCCAAGCTTGCTACGTAACCAGCAGAATTAGCGAACTAGATAAATGCATTAAGATAGGTATTATTATGCAACAATCTTACCTGGAGGAAATTATTTGCAAACGCGATTGAGAAATTAGAAAAGTTTCTTTTATGTTTGAAGATTTCCATGGTATAATCGGATTGAAGTATAAATAGAAATCTACGGTGTAAATAATAAATATGGAGCACAAAAATATGGAGTTTTATTACAACGCAGTAGAAATTAACTTTTACTATGAATAAACTATACCTTACATATTTGTTGTAACCGAGTAATAATCTCTTGTTATTGCCGTAGGTTCATTTAAGTAACCTGAATTTGAATTAAAAAAATTGAGTAATTGCTAATGTGATACACGAAGGTCAATACCGAAAAAAATAGCCTTGAATAACTACATTTATTAATGCGTCCGTCTATCGGAGAAGATTTCTAATTTCTTTTCCTCTTAAGAACAGTTGGAAACGACTAAGACAAACCGGATAACACCACTTAGGCAAATCTGCACACAAATCACTTCTATACAAACGGCACTAATAAATGCTTCTATTCTGTAGCTGACATACTAATTCGAGACTGTAAAACCTCATTTTAATATCTTGCTAAGATAAACCGGATAATTATACTTTAACTCTTATATGGAAGACAGTCTACACACAATCCTACGTTTTGCTATCAGATATGGCATTAACTGGAGAATCCTAGTCTTATACTAGAAAGAGTAAAAGAGCATCATCTCATCCTTATAGCCACTGTCACGGACTACTTCCTGACAAGTTTAGTAGTCTAACGTAAAGCACTTTGAGCTGCTTCTACAGATCACTACCCTAATCTATCACAAGATCCAGTAAGAATATGGTAATGCTACTGTAACGCCTAAGAACTACCTTTTAAAGGCTCATAACCAGTAAAAACGTGGTGCTGTACTATAATCTAGAAAAAGATTTACTCGGCAACTCACTACTTACCGTTCTCCTTTAAAATCAATAGATTTAAACCAAATAAATACACTCATAAATAACCGCTTACCTTAGCAAAGAAATACCTGACACACCTTAATGATGTAATTAGATAAAAAGATAAACTTATTTATAAGAATAATCTTATCTAAATTACGAACGTAATCACAAAATCTTTTTGGCTAGTAAATGTATCACATTACAAATAGCGTTCACAGCTTTCATTTTTCGAGTAAAGCAAGAGTATTATTAATTTACTATAGAATATAAATTCCTAAAGTTATAAGTACAACAAATCCTAGCATTTCCTATACTATAAAACTGAAACACTGCCTGCAAATATACTTTTTTAAAGTCTATAATTTAAGCAACATAGTGCTGTAACAGCCACATACTGCACTACTACAATTAGCTGAAATGATTACGAAATTAAATAAATTTTATAAGCTTATAACCGATTATATTGTAAGTACTTGTAATTTTTGTATTATGTACTAAAAGGCCGAATCTGACTGTTATCTAAAGCTCTGCTTTCCTGTAATATGCTATCATAAATCAGATTTGCGACAAGGTTTACTTAAAGAAAAATTTCTCAATTTTCGAAAGCTTTCGAGATTCAGTATTCCTTGACTACTCATAAGTTCTAAGACGCCTTTACCTCTACGTTATAAAACTAGAGAACTAATTTTATTCTTTGGTCTACTGAACTAAAATAATTTTCGGTAGTGGCTAACATTGATAAATCATCTTACCCCAACAAGTATCGATATGAACATCTACTGACTAATTTTACCTAATTGGACTTGTGATTTTGTTATATATTAATATATATATATATACATTATACTGGTTTACTAGTACTTTGGATATTCTGTTACTTGTGTGCAATCTGCCGCAGGTGTTTAATTAGCACGGCTTCTTAATATGGTCGATTCTATTCTGAAGTAGTGAAGAGTTTGTCTTAGTCATCAGACTGCATTTAGGATTACTGATCACATCCGAAGTTATATTTAGAGTGAAGCCGAGCCGAATTACGTCTTACCACCCGTGAGTAAAATAGAAGTAATTTTAATTTCTGAACGTCATCGTGCGTTGGTTAATATTGTGTCTCACTACCTAGCTAATAATTAATCGGAGTGCCTATAATTATAATTACCAACGTCAGATGAATAGCAATCTAAATGCAACAGGACTGCAGTATGTCCACTCACAGAGTCTTTTCAATACACCTGCAATCTATCATTAGTCAGAATTTCAATTACAGGATCTTGTACTGCATTCCAGTATTATATAATAATTGCATTACAGTACAACATATAATTTACTGTAACTCATTATAACTCTAGTGATTCTTAATGTAAGCAACTAATTGTAATTACCATATGTAAATGCTACGTCACCAAATTTACTCACTTAATTTTTCACATAAGTTCATACTTTAAGCTACTGTGATTATTAAGCTGTATGATATTATCATTAAAGAGGTATATGATATCAAAGTTTATTTTCGACTGTCTGTTTTATCTTAGCCTATTTCTAATGTTATTATGGAGGGAGGAAAAACGAATTTTTCTCAATAATAATCCCGATGTAATATGCACCATATCCATCCTTATTATGAAACAGCTAGTCAATAAATTTTCTTCCGATGTTAGCAGATAAAAATTATTTAATACTCAGTTTTATTGTTGAACGTTACAATAGCAACTAAGATCTCGTAATCGAAATATACCATTACACTGCTACATCTCAGACTGAGCTCTCTTATAACGCCTCAATATCGTATCTCTGGCAACACTACTCTCCTATGGACTAGTGTTGCCATCTTTCTATTTATCGTTGAGGTTTTACTAAATAACCTATTTTCCTAGATCGGATAGTTCTGATCTATATTTGATGCTATGTAGCGAGAATAGAAATAAATGGGTGCCTATTGAGACATAGCTGTTTTCAACTATACAGATTTCTCATCACAAATTAAATATACCATGCTTAACTGTCGAGTGTTATTAAGATACTTTAATTTCCAAATTTACGCTTAAGCGCGAACGTTGGCTAGAAATCTACTTCTGCTTTTGTTACTCGATAATTAAATTTACCATATTCCTTAGATCAGAAGCATGATATTGGCTCTGCACATTTATTTATGAATATTTTTATAGACTAATTAAATAATTGGTGGTATTGATTTTAATAAGTTAATTCAATAAGTAACAACATATACATGGGATAGCAATATTCTATAATTATTAATTAATCGGTAAGTTGTATAAATTTATTCTACAGTTGTGAAGTTTAAACACTTTAATCACTGATAGGGTTAATATTAAAATTCTAATTAAGTATTATCAAATCAATTAGCCATATAAAATTATAATATTTCGTAATATACCTCGTAAAGTTATCAACGATAGGTAACGGACAATTTACAGTGCAGTATTTTGACGTTTATAATATAAGGTCAAGGTATTGGTTAAATTGCATCACTTTTCCTAATTTTACTCCGTGATTTACAGATGTCAGGACTTACTAAATTTATATTGACAATTTTGATGACGTACTTATTTTTATAATCCGTTTTTAGCTTGGCGTTAATGTTACATTAGGTCCAACGGAATGAACATGCTTCACTTTAAATCTTGTTGAGCGATGAAAGCATGGAAAAAATATCCGTCTCATTTTGTGATTGAAAATGCAGTAAATTATTGAATTATATAATGTAGTATACGGCAATGACATTCTACTTATTCCCATAATAGTTTGCAGTAGTGGATTGCTTCTATCTCTTCCTAAATTGAAAGGTAATCTACGCGTTGTGAAGATAGTAACTAGAGATATAGCCCAAGGAGTAGCAAATATAAAATAAAAAAATGTAGTGGTCATTAACATATAAACAGTTCGTTGCTTTACCTTTTTGTTTGCATTCGATTCCTTTTGTAATATTCTACTCTTTCTTTTTAGATGACGTAGTATAAGAGAGTATAAAATGATCATAATAATTGCAGGAAGCATAAATTGGAAAATAAATAGAATAATATTGATTACAGTCGTCCATTCTGTATAATTTTGATACGCAACGCAAATTTTTGGTTTATTATTGAGGGCTGAAGCCGTTATTAGATATGGAAATGCTATTGCGAACGATATTACCCATGAAAGAAAACATAACGATCTAGCTCTCTTTGTTGAAAGCTTTCTAGTGGGTCGAAAAATGGCGTGGTATCTTTCACCGCTGATGATGATTAATGTCTGCATAGAGGCGGTATAGGACCAATATTTTAGAAAGATGGCAAATATTTTACATAAAACAGTTAAAACACTTAATGGCAATTGAAATTGTCTGTCTATGGCCGTTAAAAATAAATTGAATACCGTTGCCGCGCTTTGCATCAAATCGCAGACTGCTAAATTAGTTATGAAGAAGTAAGTTGGCTTTCGGAATGATTTATTGCGATAAACGGTTACAACTATAATTACATTCGGAAAAATCCCAATAATACCACCAAGAACGAGAGTTGTTGCTGATAATATAAGCATGTGCTCACTGAAATACCTTGAACGATTGCAGAAATTACCAATATTACTTTCATTACATGTTGAAACGTTAGACATATTTA
>NW_002060950.1:3257566-3275094 GCF_000150275.1 Trichoplax adhaerens | reverse complement strand
TATTTGATTTTTCCTTTGTTTGCGAATTTTTTTATAAAGAATGTAGAGACAATATAGCAACCACTGTTATATCAGGAAGTTTGCTGTTATCGAGAAATGTATTTCTTGTTGTAATTATTGGACGTAATTACTTAAACATAACTTTTTTATAGGGAAATCTTTTATTGCAATATTGGTAATTCTATTTTTCATAACGTAGGGATACAGATTGTTGTTTTGTCTAGAAAACTACAAATTGTATTATTTTACTTGAAAGACTGTGTCAATTACAATATAGAACCAAAATTCTCTCGGTAACTAAGATTTAAAATTTAAACACGCGATAATATTCTAATATGCTTTCATTACTCTTAAGTAGCTTTAGAGAAAATTTGCTAAACGATGAGTTTACCAAACTGATGTAAAGCATTTAGCCACAATTATTTCCACAAATTAAGACCCAAATCTGGTTCAGGATTGAGTAAAATACGTATGCAAATACTGCTATAAAATCCAAGAAATATTCTTTTAATTAGCTCGCGATCAGTAGTCACATCGCACTATAATAAACAGAACAACTTTATTCAGTGAACCTGCTACTCATATTTCTAACCGAATCAGCTAGTTGAAACCAATTGATAAACTTACAAGTGAGAAGTTTTATTGACAAAAAAATTTGATCGCAGATTGATCAATATTTTTAAGGAAATGATTAAAGTAATCAGCTCTAAGCACGTCTTCGTGACGTAATGAGGTATAAAAAAATTTATTACGAAAACAAAATGATGGGGACGATAATCGAACCTTGCCTGGAATCTTTTACCCATAGTATCTGTCTTAGATACAAATATAGGAAGCTAATACTGTCTTTGTCTTTGGAAAAAAGATGATTTAAGGTCTGAAGATACTTCTGTCATCTATGTAAACTGATAGTTAATTTTCTATCCTATTTACAAGATTGTCAGTATCTGACAAAAAATCAGGGTCTTTAAGAGTGAGCTATTGTAGTATTTTCAGCTAATTACAGCAGTAATTGAAGTGAGGTAGCATTAAGAAGTAGAATAGTCTACTGTACTTATAAGATAGTTTCATAATTGCTGATGATAAAACATTGTTTGCATATTAATTGTTCTGTTTGTGTATAACGACACTCGACTAAGATAAACTGGGTAATTATCCTGATACTTAGGACTGTAGAATCATCATACAAATTACTATTGATTTCTTTAGTGCTTAGGACTTATAACTAGAGTATTACTTAGCTAGTTAAATATGGAGGAATCTTAAAATTTATACGGTACTACAAATATCTAAGGCCCAAAATATGTTTTTATAGCACGAAATAAGTAAAACACTAGAATTACTCCATTATCGGAGTCATCATGCAGTAATCGAGCAGTTCTACTTCTGTAAAGAAATAGAAAATTTTAACCATTAGTGAAATCATTACATACTTTAGCTAGAATGTATCTTTAGACTATCCTAACTTTTCTTTGCCAACTTCTAAATTATAATATATACTCCAAAGAAATGATTTCTTCGTGGTTTAACATCGGAAAACTATCCTGGTCTAAGCTTTATCATTTATATAATGATAGAAATGTTTCAGTTGAACTAGCGTAACTTCAAAATCGAATAGTCAACGCTTATCATAATGTCTTCAAATAGAAATTTAAAAGTGGTGTGATAGACTTGAAGAAAACTTTCATTCTAAAAAATAAGGATCATTTGCATGCGTATGTTTCATGAAGTTCTTTAAAAATTTATATCGATATAAGTACTAATTAAATAAGCATCTAGTCTCGACACTTTTCCCATGGATGAGATCAAAGTTCTGCCACATCCAATATTACAGAGCTTAGCTAAGTATACTAAATGGCGTTTATGTATTCTCTTTCATAATACAAAATGGTATGATAATTTATCAATTAATTAAACGTATGCATTCTTATTCTACTGTTATTTATATCCTTTATCTCATATTAAATTCCGTACTAATGTTTTTGTAAGAAATTGATTATTCCTAATATTAAGTAAATATGCTATGATCATATTTGTTACGAACATTTTTAGATATCTTAATAGAGCGTTCTGTTTTACCAATTATAAATTATAAAAAGTGGCATCAAGACTTTTAGTTTCATGATAAGTAATTTTCGAATATTTTGTAATCCTTTTTTCGTTAACGATAGGGTATAATTTTGGATCATTACTTTAACATTATAGAAATAAATAAGTTTAGCATAATTCGGATTGTAACATGACTTTACGAACTTAAAATTAAGACCAAAATCCTTCGAAAAACTCTAAGATATCCCAAACTTGAACATTTGATCTGTAGGCAAATTAGGAGTTTATTAACTTTTTGTATCAAGAGCTTCAGAGTGATCTAGATAGCGAAAACAAAGTCGTAGAAATGCACTGAATAAGCAGAATGATATAAAACAAAGCTTAATAGAAATGAATTGACCAGAAAAGCATCATAATAAAAAGTATCAAGCTATGCTGTCTGTTCTAGTTGCTTATTAATAACTTCAAAAAATTACGCGTACGTAAATTAAGTCTAATCGTTAGTTTAGTGCTTTGCGGAATTTTGAATATTTTAATATAGTGATAATGGAAAAGTTGCCTAAGCGATTGTAGTGCACTTCCCAAATATAGCTTAGATTACGATTCAAGATTCACGAGAATAGGCTAAATTGTACGCTAGATTGTAAGACTGCATAAGTGTCTAATTGTGGAAGATGTTTACGGTACGTATTGTAGTAATTGAATTCAGATGCTTATATTAAGAATCTGAGATGATAATAGATAGCGTTAATTATGTTAGTACTGTGAGATTTGTATTGTGATGCTTAAATTAGAAGCGCGAATTATGAATTGATAGCACGATTGTAAATTCAGATATGATTCTGTAACTTAATTGGTAAGATATGATTTTACTTGAAAGAAAATCTTTGTATAACTAATTGTATATCAATTGTGAATATTGCTGTGATAATTCATATAGTTCAGAGATAGTCCTATTGAAGCTGGATAGTTCTTGGAAGTTGTAAGACGAACCTAATCTATGTAATAGAGTAAAATTTACAAGAAGCTGTAGTTCTTTTGTATTTTTGAGAAGACGATTTATTATAACGATGTACAAATACAAAAAGATCAGCTGCTAATGTGTCGATTCTTCTTAGTATAGGAATTTATTCATTAGTGATAATATAATTAATTCGAAGAAAGAAACAGTACTGATTAATGTTTTGTGTTGTAAACGAATATTTAAAAACAATATAGCATCATTTTAATTAAATAATCAATAAAATTGTTCAGTTGGTGGATATAAACTTATGAATTTCAGAATTATAGGTATCAGATAACCGAACACCAACTGGTAATCACGTGAAATAACCGATAATACAGCTATTATACTGAAATTATCTTTAAAATTAAAGTGACACAGCTATGAAATTCATTATGGTCGGTATGCTTTAACTTATTTTTCTACAAATTACCTTTCCGACTCGTTCCAAAAGTTTGAAAACCTTTGTTAAGGTACCTATCTGGCTACTAGCACCAACCAGTTTATACTATAGAAATAGACGCACTAATAATATCGTTAATGCAAAGATCTCAAATTTGAAATAATCTTAATTATTTGTGTTAGAGTATTACCTGATCAAAGCATTAGAGAACGCAAGTATACTAATTTGGATAAGAAGTCATGCACCCAAGAAATTACATAAAACAAGATAAGAAAATTTATAAACGTGATATAAATGTAAGAAAAATATAAGGGTAATAAGTAATCAGTTATTGCCGGATTCCTTGTATGCGATCTAAAAGTCAGTATAGCTAATATCATCTTGTAGGCATAATTAATTACTGCAATGCCAAAATTTTCTTATTTATACTATCGAGTAAACTATTTTCGTATGTGATAGTAAGGAATGAATCTTGGACTTAGAACTAAGATCCTTTTACTGTTCCCAAGTGCTAATCTATATTAAAATTGGAGTAAAAGGCATTACTTAACAGCTCATCAGCTAACTAGTAGTATTCGCGATGTTTTTAGGCCACAAGTTTTATGTGGTCTTGCTATACGGTTTATAATCATTGCGGCTTATTTCACTGGATCCGACAGTTATGAATAGTACCGTAGTAGTTAGTAACATAATTTTAATTTGAAAAAAAGTTTATTGAATTAAGTTTTAAAGCAATATTTATTTTTAATTTAAGCGATAAGATAATTTTTTTCTTCTACATCATTCCGTTAATAATCTAAAATGCACAAATAAAGTAAATTACTAGAGTCTAATATTACGGTATTTCTGCTCGAGATTTACCAACATTAAAAATGAATACTAACAAACACCTATTGCTAAAAGGTAATAACGGCCACAAATCTTTTCTAGAGTAACCTATGTACCCAAATTTTATAGGAAAATCGAAAAATCAACCAATTTGTGGTCTTGCTACGTAAAAATAGCTAACTTTACTTAGCTATGGTATAGAAATATTTAATTATCTATTCAGAGATGTTAACAATTTTAGATAAGAGCCTATCAGTAAATTCCTAGAAAAGTTATCTAATGATAGCTATTTCGGATTACAGGGCAGAAATTAATTTAAGCACGCTCTTATACCAAAAATATGATGCTTTCTGTAGCATTGCTAAAAATATCATTGACACCAGACGCTCAAAATTCCTAACATTTAGCTCAAATATAATATTCACCAAAATATTGGAAAAAATATCTAACGAATTTCCAAAATTCAAGCTACTAGCAAATTATCAATATTTGAATTATCAATAAACAGAGACTTCAAAAATATCATTGGCCTTGAATTATTAATCGTATTCAATAATGTGTTAAGGTAAATTAAAAGCTCGAAAATGAATGAATTATACTATAATAACACGACATATTACGAGCGTCTTTTCAGTAATATCTACTATGTGTTAGCTTATAGAAATTGCAGTTAATGTAGACTTCGTATGGTTAAATTCAGATTTAATAGCTGAAAGGGCTGATAGGCTATTATCAACCTTGTTGAATCTATTGTGAGAAGTGGGCGAAGAAAATATCTGAATGGCTGTAATACGTTGCCAGTAGCAGCAAGGAAAGAATAATTTTCGTATCTGTTCATTAAAGATACAGTAAATAATTGGATTATATAGCGCGGTCACGGGCAATAATATTCTGCTTAATCTAATAATTGTTTGAAAAGCAGAAAATCTAGTATCAATAAAAAATTGAAATGAAAATTTTCCTGTAAACGCTTCAATGAGCTGAGATAGCGTCCAAGGTAAGGCACAAACGAAAAAGATAGCCGTTGTAAGCATAACCATATAAACTGTTCTCCGTTTAAGCTGCTTATTCTTGTTACATTCAGTTCGTCCTGACGATACTTTAAACCTTAGTTGACGTAAAATTAAAGAATAGGTAGTTATCATGACAGTAATGGGTATGATGAATTGGAATACTACCAAAGTCAAGTTACTGACAAGTACCCAACTTGTATGATGAGTATATGAAGTGCATTGATAACCCTTAGCGGTACCAGTAACTAGAAATGGAATTGAAATTGGAAGCGAAGTAAGCCATGCTATGCCGCATAGACTTTTGGCCTTTTTGCGTGATAATTTTGCAGTTGGTCGTAAGATTGCATTATAGCGCTCATAGCTAATAACAATGAGGGTATGTACTGAAGCTCCATATGACCAGTACCCTAGAAAGATTACCAAAAATTTACAGAGCAT
The DNA here is from genome assembly GCF_000150275.1 of Trichoplax adhaerens. Taxonomy (NCBI): domain Eukaryota; kingdom Metazoa; phylum Placozoa; class Uniplacotomia; order Trichoplacea; family Trichoplacidae; genus Trichoplax; species Trichoplax adhaerens. The sequence goes on along the minus strand of NW_002060950.1, from coordinate 3,269,360 downwards.
ACTATGATCTGATTCAGTAATTGTTTTTTTTTGTGCTGCTATGGCTAATAAAATACTTAATTGTAGAGAGATAGACAATATTACATCACAAAAAGCTAAGTTGGCCATAAAATAGTACATTGACCTTCTTAGTATCGTCTTATAATGAGTACCGATAATAATAATTAAATTAGGGATGATGCTAATACAAGCCAGAGTTAAGATACCCATTCCAAGTTGCATCTCGATCGCTTGTGGAGCAAAGGTAAGATTACGATCAATCCTGTTATCCGATGTGATATTCATATATCATCAATTTGATTTAGTGACTGATAAGAGTTTGATTAAACCGCTATGAATTGGGCGATTAATTCTCAGTTGAATTTAGGTAAAGGTAATTCAACAAGTGGAAACAGTTTTGATTTACAACTTCTAGGCTGCGGTATAAAAAATAATTCACGAACAATTACAGTATTGTGTGTCTATATATACCTTACTAATATTGAGCTTACAATTAGTACAATTATTAGAACAAAAAATAGATGGTATCATTTAACAATAGTGCCAATGTCAATTTGTATTCTATCATAAATGCCGGTAGGTGCAATGTTATTTGTTTATATGATCACCCTGGGGTTTTTAACTGTTATCATTCGGACTGTACTATTTATCGATAGATTGATCAAGTTTTATCAATAATTACCATAGAATATAAGGCAATATCGTTAACATAAATTTGCTTAACAAAGCTAGAATGCAAAGCCACTTTCAATCGGCAACTTTTGCAATAGTAAATTTTAACTAATTATACACAATAATTATTTTTTCTCCGTCCAGAGTTAGTGCTTATATCGATGATTCGAGTAAAAGAGTAAAACAGGAATTGATTAAAATAGTTTGACAAAAGCAATCAGCCTGAGATACTTGATATTATTCAAAACTGATATCTTATTTATCAAAATTATTAATAAAGCACTGCTGTCAATGTTTTTAATTATTAGGTGTAATTTTTCATATTCTATCTATTAGTTAATTAATAATAGAAGATCGTGTTTATTGAAAAACAAGATTATAACCAATAACAACGATAATATCTAAATATTGAATTATTACGCATAAATATCATCTTGTTTTGATTATGTTTAATTATTGGTCATTTGTTCGATTTTAAAGATCGGCATATCAAAAACTAATTAGGTAAGCAAAATTATAGCATGAACATTTCTAAAAGTAATTTGGTTTGGTTAAGTTAGTTCTTTACTGTTGTATTTTATTAACGATGTGATGAAGTTTTTGTGATGCTTTTAGTCTCTATAATCATGGTCAACTTAGGAAAGTTTTATAATGATAAAAATTATGCTCCGTGATTTCATAGACAGAATGCAAGCAAGATCAATTTATCAAACAAGCTCTCTTAAGTACTATAAGATAGAATGTTAACATAATTAATTTGCATATCAACAATATCTTTTTGTTGTGTGTACTCATAGTAAAATATTATTTCTCCTCATTTATCGTCTTCTAATGAAGGTACTGAAGAAATAAACTGTCTTGAGGTACTTACACGTAAAATCAAGCTTATTATTTTTTATTTCCATTAAGAACACGTTATCTCAGTTTTGGCCATAGAAATTTGAAGCTATTTCATTGTTCTATGATGACTAATTGTATATTAGTTAATTAAGAACGCAGTATAATTGATTAGCTAACCAAAAAGTTAAAACTAAGTAAAGGTGGATATTACTGGAGAGTATGGTGACATATTTTGAATCCGTATCGTTAAATAAGTTCATAAGAATTATTATGGAATAGCTTTCAATATAAGACTATTTTGATAATTGAAATTGAACAATGGTTAGATTGGTAACAATTTTTATTTGCGACTTTGTTTAATTTTAGACATAAATCACGTATAGGAATCGAAAGCCTTTTAATTAATTCGAACAATAATATTAATATTTATAATATACCGATACTAGTGAATTTATATTGGTACAATAAATATAATTATGTATGTGCCTTTTGCATAATGTTTTTAATTATATTTTATTATATGCCGGTCAGTGTGCTAAAATCTATATCAGTCCAAACGGGGATTTTTTGATAATACTATGTAACGTCAACTATTGCATGCAGTGCAATCTGGCATTCTCTAGCATAATTTGCTAACTTTTAATGCATATGACGTTAAATATCTATTGTATATTTTCGATAATTAAAGTACAGTTTCATTATGTATGAAGCTAATAAGCTTTCTCCGATCGAGTCGATAGTAGATATTTTAATCATTACAAAAATGCCAACTGTACTATAGTAATTTTCCGAAGTTTCAAGAACGTCAAAATTCTTTTTGCTTTTTACCCAATAGAAAGCATGGAGTTATACTCAGTTTTAAAATTAGATCAAACTAAGAATGAGAGCAATTTTGGCAGAAAATTTTGTAGCATTGAATGATCTATGATAATATAATAGTTACTATAAAGCTAAATCTAAATGGAGCTGTTTCTTAATGGTGAGCACCCTTAATTGATCCTTTCGAATTGGAAACTATGTGTTTTTTAATTAAAGACGATTCTCAGTCCTTTCTTGAGCAGGGAGCCCAACGCTTGAGGCAATTACGTTATTTTTCCATCGATAATAGCATAGAAAAAAAGTAATTCTCAAATTTTACCATAAAAATACAATAAATTATTGGATTATAGATGGTCGCAGTGACAGGCATTGATATCCTACCTAATATGATAATTGCCCGCATCCTTGGATTCCTTGGATTGCTATCATCTAGTAAAACCAGTGTCACAAATTGACCGTAAATGCCTTCAAAGTAACGGTAAGGTCCAAGGTAAAGAGCATAAAAAAATGTTACAGTTATAATTAGAAGAACGTAAGTAAACTTACGCTTAAGATTTTTACTATTAGTAGATTCCTGTTCAATTGAAATCACTTTCCTCTCAAGTTGGGATAGGATCAAAACATAAGCAGTCAATGTAACGATCATCCGAATAAAAAAATTGAAACACAACCAATATCATATTAACAATAATAGCCCAAATTGATCGAGATGAAAATTGAGCACATTGACTTTGAACCGATATGATTATGAATGGGGAAGGGTGTTAAAAAAGTAACAAGATAATTCATACCAAAGCGTACAACATTTTAGTATTTTTGGTGCTAATTTCTCAGTGGGCCGGAAGATAATGATATAGCGCTTAATACTAATGATAACGAGGATTTATACCGAAACTGTATACGACCAATAAACTGGGAAAGCGATCAAGATTTTACAAATTATTATATGAATAAGAGATGGTATGGGACTTCTCTTTGCCATGATTGAAGTACTTAAGGCAGATGTCATTGGCGTAGCAAGCAATAGATCACAGCTTGCTAGCAGAAATAAATGGATCACACAAGCAATATCAAGCAACGGCCATTTATTTTCTCAGATATAACGGTTAAAAAAGCACAGTTTGCCAGCCCCATTTATGTATGACTGGTGATAACCTTGAGTAGGTCAATTTCGCCATAAAGGCGATTAATTCACTTGATTAGGCTACTATCAATATTCAAAATAACAATAAATAATCATTTTTCCATTTTAATACAATCCGATAGCAAATTTTTGCTTTTTCGATTCAAATTTGATAGATTTCAAGTTAATTGCTCCTTGGTTAGAATTTGGAGATGATGATTGATTGTTAGATAATTATAATTAGACTGGCGTTAGGGTTGATAACTATTTTACGATTATGATCAAAATTTTGAAATTTAAATGTTTCCTGATCAAAATCGAAGTTGACGATTAACGCTAAGATACTTACGTAACATTTTAAATTGAGAATTTAAGTTTGAAAACTGGCCAATAATCCATTTGAAAGATGGAACGAAATTAATGCAGTGCTGAATGCTTATACATTATTTATGTTCCATTTTTGATCTTAATCTTTAAGATAAATTTAGGCACAGTACCGTAGCCCATCAAGAAAAATTTAATTAAAGTAGCCTCAGCTGCTTTACAGCATTTTAATTACTTTGGAAATATCATCGAATCAATTTGATAACATAGTTTAATGTGATTACCCGACAAGTAATTTATGGCTAGTATTTTTGAAGCAAAATACGCCTGGATATGCTCATTCTATGGATAGGGATGAAATGAGATTATAGACCTTATTATTTTCGCGTCTGCATTTGCTTCTCTGATGAAAAGTATTTATTTCTAGAGGGTAAGTATAGCTTTGATGATGGTGATAGTCGATTGTCTAGAATTTTATAAAGATAATACAATTTCATTATTTCCATTAGTAGTCTGATGTCGATTAATATGTTCTTCCGATCTGTGAGTAAACCTGACGCATGATTTTTAGTTTATATTGTATTAACAATATGATTACGTAGCGTTTAGTTATTATTCAAGAATATAATAGAAAAATTTATCTTCTATATGTAATTCTTGTCTTGCCAGTAGTTACTATTAATAAGCAGCTCATTGATCCATTCCTTTTTTACCTAGAGTAAAAACCACTCAAAAGTAAAGACTCATTAAACAAACTTTATTGATGATGGCTTACCTATACGCTGTTACATAATGATAGTTATACTAATGGACAACTACGTATAGGTCTGGCACAAAGACTCAATCATTGAGAGAATATTGCTACGTCAATACTAAGAGAATATAGACGGTAAAGGTAAGTTCTTTCGATACGGTAGAGATAATGATTTGCCTAATTAATTATTCAACTTCTACAATTATATTATAAAATGATTGACGTAGTGCTACAATGAAATTTTATAATATAATTATTGACTTTAACTAGAACAACAACTTTGTTAGTTTATTTTGCGACAGCAATTGTTTCTACTTAATCCTACTCCGTATCAATTTTAGTTGCACGCTGTGATACTATTTCGGAGTAGCTTTTGCGTTGCTGTCGTAACATAGATTCCATTAGATAGTTTATCTAGGAATGCACTTGCATTGGTTTATATATGATATTTTACATATTTTTAATAGATAACTGCGTAGTTTTATAATAAAGCTATTTATAAACTGATAATTCATATTTATATCAGTCTACTACAAATCGACTGACTTTTCAATAAAGTTTGGATTCAGTTATGTCAAAGAAATACTGATGTTGTGTTACTGTTCCTTAAGATAGGAAATCGTCAGTATTCAGCTTCGCACTATAGGTAAATGCTAAGAAGGGCAAATCTGACAGTAGACTCGCAGTATAATTCCTAAAATAGTTTTAACTTTTACCTCGTTACAAATTTCGACCTGTGACAGATACGAAGAGTCAGCTTTCAAATCTGTTAATCCTAGTCATTGCGATTTATGGCTAAATTAAATAGATAATTAAAGTTTGAGTCAATCAAAAGGAAACAAGCAAGTTCAACTGTTACCGATACTGCATAGATTTAGGAAACAAAGAAAGGTTTAATGTCGTTTGTAGATCGAGAACTATGCCCGTAAGTATTATTTTAAGGTGGAATTAAAGTAGCATAATCTTTGCTTTTGTCTATCCTTTTACATGTTCGTTAAAGATATATTATAAACTTCAGCTTTTAATGCAGCTCATCTAAAAATTGATGCGAAAAATTAATTTAAGGGAAAGTAAAGCAATTCATGCTACAATATAAATCAAGTATTGCTTTTAATCATAAATTTTGTCGTAAATAAAAGCAACTGCTGTTTAAAGTTAAATATAATGGAGAAGAGTACTGGAGTAGTTTAATGATACCTTACTATCTAGGATAGTTGTTCGTTGTACAAATTGCTATTACTGTATATTATTATATAGCAGTTATTAATACATGACGGTTGAGTTGTAATTAAATATTGTTTTAAAGACGAGCATTCTTGCATACATTTAGGAAAAAACAGTTTAAAAATAACCCGTAAGGTTATAAGAAAATACCGAAGCTTTTTATTAAGTAGTAACTGTTTGAGAAACTTTATGCCTATTGCGTAAAATATATTAAAAGAATGAGACTATTTTGGTTTTTCTAAGGTACATTTCTTATAACTTCTTTTTCGTTTGATTCTGAAATTATGGACAAGTAAATCTTAGAAATTTCTAATCCGTAATTTTGAAACCGCATTCTATACTCGCGATATTAGTAGCTGCCAGGGATTACTATATATTGTTCATGATAGTTTAGTAATCTATGGCACTGTTATTGCCCAACTTATTACATTCTCACCTTGCCAGGTATAAATCAAAAGCGGAATGATTTAACAAATTTCATAAGTACTCTTACTGTGCTAATGCAAACCGAAATTTGCTAGGAGGAAGTAAGCCACTTAAATATAGACCATTTCTCACAGTCAAGACAGCGTAGTAACTATCTTTCTTAGATGGAACTGTGGAACCAAATTTTATTGCAAAGCCATCTCACTTAAAGCATACTTACGTAAACCTTAATTATCAATGCTTGAATAATATTACGAAAGTACTTCAATAACTATACATAAAGATGTGATCGCCATAGATCGATCGCTATCGATATACTTTCCTACCTAATATATTTTATAAATGCAATATCAAAGGCTCCATGTAAAGAATTTTTCCGTAATAAAAGTCTAGAAATTTCTTTTGAGCCTTGATGAACATTCTTCATAACATAGCAACGCTGTCTCAGTATTATCTCTGAGAATATAAAAATATGATGATTTACATAAGAATTTGACTGTTAATTAATTATTATATTATTACACTCCGAAATCAAATTGTTTAAATAATACTACTTATTATTAATATACAATATTTTTGCACTGATCGACCTGTATCACTTAAGTAATTTATAAGCTTTACAGTAAGCTAGGAGTTTGTTGCCAACTATGATTTTACCGATGATCTCCTCCGAACTATAAAGTTGACATACTGCACATTCAGAAGTAAATATTCATTGCTAAACTTAGTATTATAACCTTTGAATCAGAAATAGTGACAGCGAAAGTGATTTTATTATACCTCGATAATTTTCGAAGTAATTGGGATATTTTCTGAAATAAAGCGTAGCTATTGTTTTATTTTAACATCGAATATTTCTAGCTTTGGCTTTTAACTTTGTGTATAGATTAACACTACAATTTTTCTTGTTCGAACTTTGAGATATATATAGTCTTTAGAAAACTGCAGTAGTAATGAATAATATTGGCTCTAATGATTAATACCGTGAAATTCTGGATTTTTTCTCAGGAAATAAATTTAGATGTCTATGTTAATACTTTTAATTAATCTATCTTTATGAATTAAAATTTGGCTTTAAGTAATTAAAGTTAAACTTGAGCTTCCTTTCTTGCAATTATTTTGTAGAGATAATGTTACCATATTATTATCACGATTGTTATTCTTTTCTCCAGACAGAAACTCACTAGGCATAGCAATAGCGTTGATTTTGCTTGGACTGTAGCAAGGAAAAAGTAATCCTCGAATTTCTGTATTGAAAATACAGTAAATGACTGAATTATACACCGTTGATATAGGCATTGATATCATACCTAGTATTGCAATCGCTCGCTGTCCAGGATTTCCAAGATCATAAAATAACTGAGATGCAAATTTACCAGTAAATGCTTCTAAAAGCAACATTAAGGTCCAAGGTAAAGCACATAACAAAAATGTTACTGTCGTAGCAAGTAACATAGAAGTAGTCTTACGCTTTAGATTTCTACTATTAGCAGATTCGCGTGTAATCGAAGTCGTCGTTATCCGAAGTTTACGAAATATTAGAATATAAGCAGTAATCATAACGATCATCGGAATTACAAACTGAAATATAATTAAGATCACATTGACAATAATAGCCCAACGCGATTGGGATGGAAATTGAGCACATTGATTTTGGACTGATGTAGCTGAGAAGAGGAATGGTAGTGAAATTAAGAGTGAGACAAGCCATGCTAAGGCGCAAAGTAATTTAGCCTTTTTAGGCGTTACTTTTTTTGTAGGTCGATAAATAGCGCGATAACGCTCGATACTGATAATAACCAGTGTTTGTACAGAAGCTGTATAGGACCAATAAGTTGGGAAAACGATCAAGAATTTACAAATCATATTGAAAGTATGATATGGAATCGGACTTCTATTTGCCGTGATTGAAGTAATTATTGTAGATATTTTTGAAAGAGCAAGTAGTAAATCACAGCATGCTAGATTACGTATAAAATAATACGTTTTTCCACGTAACGATTTTTTCAATTGAGTACCTGCCACGATAATAATGTTGGGGATGATACCAAAAGCAACGAATATGAAGACTGCAGGTCCAGCTCTTGAAAGCAGATTCGTATCTAGAGTAGGATTTGTATAGTTAATTATTTTGCTAACATCTTCTTTAGAACCATTTAAGCTTTCCATTTTTGCCTGCCAGCTTAGATGGAGGATAAAAGCAACATTCGGTGAATTTAAGCTATTTAGTTATGTCATAAGAATAAATATAAATGTTATGGTTAATTTATTTATGGACCATTCGTGTCATCGAAATAATAATTTCGTTTGGATTGAAGAAAAATTAATAGTTATTTCTAATTTTGATCATTCGTCGATAAATTATTGCAATTTCATTGTTATCAAAATGATTGATTTCAAGATTATTGTTTTGTGATAATAGTTGCAGTCAATAATTGATCTTATAAAATCAGGTTATTATCTTCAAGTTGATAGAAAATGCAGGCATGACTGTCAGGAGATCCGTTTGATACGATGTAACGAAATAAGGATGGCGCTAAACGCTTTCCTTATTATTAACACTGTATTCAATATAAATTCGCCAGAGGATATCGGCTTCACGGTGCGAACTATCGTGAAGAGCTAAATGACTGAATTTAGCGAATTGACATCTATCTATGGTGATTACAGTTAGTTGCCTACAGTAGGAATCACTGAAGTTACAATATGTTACAATAAATTAGATATCGTACTGTAATACAATTTTTATATAGTAATTGATTACAGTGTAAGCTCTTGCAACTGTAATTATGATTAATACTAGAATATAGGTATATTGGGATGACTGTATGAATGGATATATTACTTACTGTAGCCCGATTACATAAAATCAGTCCGTAAATATCCATATCGACAAATATTGTTATAAGATAATAATTCATCAATGATGGTGTCACAAACAGCTTGCAACAAGATAACGTAATATACGATCAATAAGTCAATTCCTTGAACCACGTATCAAGGAACGATATCTGCACTATCAGATATACTTTTGCTGTACTAGCAGACTACACAAAGATTTAGATGCCTCGCCTCGTACTTTACGCTAAACACTAAGTTTAAGAATCCGCTTTATTACACGATATACTGCATTTATATACTACCTCAATAGTTCAAAAGTCATAGTTAGTACGATTAACTTTGGAATCATTCACTGAATTAGATATTAATTTTAGCTACTGCTCCCTTAATGCAGACAACAGTATTTACGAACAAGGACATCTGATGACTAATACAGAATATTCAGATTACGATATGTCTTATCATGGAACATTTCCATGATAATTTACAATCTACCATAACTAAGTTACAATCACAATGATTCGAACTGTAAGTAGATGATTTGCATTCTCTATTATAACTATTAATTTAGTATGTGTATATGTACAACTGTCATAAAAAGTCAGTGCTATATTAAAACACAGTATATCCAAATTAGAAGTTAACTAAATAAGGATAGGCTAACATAATTATCCTAACATAGATATTTCTACTCTAATACTGTATATAACACCGTCACAGATGGCCTAAGCCGAAAGGCATTTAAACTCAGCAGATTATTGAAATAAATCAATTCTCTAGTTTTGTAACGTAGCAGTAAAGGCATTTAAGTTCGTGTGAGTGATTAAGGGATACAGAATCCAGAAACTTTAGAAATTCAGAGATTTATTTTTACTTAAAACTTGTTGCAAAAGTGTTTTGCGACAATTGTTTAAAACTAGCCTAGAAGAAATCAAGCATCTTGATATTTCAAGATTAGGAAGAATAACAATTTCCAAATAGTAAGCAAATGATATTGTAAGAGTACAGTATTTAGTTAATAGAACTAGCATCATGTCAGCAGTAGTAATATTTGCTTGTCTAAAGTTGCATTGATTTTTTTTGATTTATCGTTAGAAATTAAATCTAATACTATTTTCTCCTGTTTCGAAATAACTTTTCAAGTAAAGTTTATGATTCACCTTATAAATTATAAGTATAGGCCTTGTTTGATTGCTATATGCTAGAATGTAGTCAATAATAACTAACGGACCTTAGATCCAACAATATATTCAAATTGTTAGTTAGAAAATAGAAGCTGCTAACAAGTAAATGAACAGCCACTAATTCAATACCTATATATCATCAACTAGTAGCAAGATCAGATGCAATCAATATTTCTCCTTTAAATCTCTTCCTCGTGCTCAGCTTGCTCAGCCTTGAATGTTGGGTATTTATATTCTATATTCAAGTACAAGTTACTAATTCATAATTAATTTAAATAAGGAGTCTTGTCAAAATCTTGATAATTAAGACCAACGTTAATTACTGCATTTACATTACACATCATAATATGAATCTTACACTATACAAGTAATTAAATAATTTACAAAGGTATATAATATGCAATATTTGTTAGTAGTACTAGTAAAATTGTTTTATGATATTCACTTATTAATACATGAAATAAGCTGTGCCTATATATAGATTATTGTTACGGTCTCACTCTCTTAAAAGTAATAAATTCTAAATCCTACTGAAGATGCCTAGCTCCAACTACGTTTCAGTGCCTATCGGAAACTATTTTACCTATCTTAGTATCACACAAAATGTATCAGTAGGTTTATGATTTGCTAAGTAGAAATTTATTACTGAATTAATTTAGTAACGTTATTGTTACAGTGTAATATACTGTATTACAGTAGAAATATCTATGTTAGGATAATTCTATTAGACTATCCTTATTTAGTTAACTTATAATTTGGATATACTGTGTTTTAATATAGCACTGACTTTTTATGACAGTGACACTTATACTCATACTGAAATTAATAGCTATAATAAGGAATGCAAATCATCTACTTATAGTTCGAATCATTGTGATTGTAATTTACTTATGGTAGACTGTAAATTATCATGTAAATGTTCCGTGATAGGACATATCGTAATCTGACTATTCTGTATTAGTCATTACATGTCTATTTTCGTAAATACTGTTGTCTGCATTAAGGGAGCAGTAGCTAAAATTAATATCTAATTCAGTAAATGATTCTAATGTTAATTGTATGACTCATGAATTATTGAGGAATAGCATATAAATGCAGTATATCGTGAAATAAAGTGAATTGTCAAACTTAGTGTTTAACGTAAAATACGAGGCGTTTAAGTCTTTGTGTAGTCTGCTAGTAGAGCAAAAGTGTTTGTGATAGTGCAGATATCGTTCCTTGATACGTGGTTCAAGGAATTGACTTATTGATCGTACATTACGTTATCTTGTTGTAAAGCTGTTTTGTGACAGTTATAAATTCTTTTTTAAAAATAGTATAAAATATAGCTTTATATTCAGTTAAAAGTTACGCCTTGTGAGAAAAACTATAACTAGTCGCCCAATCAAACCGTGGCACCTCATGTAAAATGTAGCAAACAAAATTTCGTTAAACTGTAGTTTATTTCTCTAAAACACTTATTACTCATCAAGATTTCTAAGTAATTTAACGTCAATAATTTATTATGAACTTATAAATCAAAGACAGAAAAATCAGCTTTTCTATCTAGACCAGTAATGGTTATCAATATACATTTAGTTATGACAA